>NC_141908.1:70251515-70554545 GCF_057802395.1 Ceratotherium simum simum | reverse complement strand
TTTTTATCCATTCGTCCCTTGATGGGCACTTAGGTTGCTTCCAAGTCTTGGCTATTGTGAATAAGGCTGCAATGAACACAGGGGTGCATGTACCTTTGCAAATTGGTGTTTTCAAGTTCTTTGGATAAATACCCAACAGTGGAATAGCTGGATCATATGGTAGTTCTATCGTTGATTTTTTTGAGGAATCTCCATACTGTTTTCCATAGTGGCTGCACCAGTTTGCACTCCCACCAGCAGTGTATGAGAGTTCCCTTCTCTCCACAACCTCTCCAACACATGTTGTTTCCTGTCTTGTTAATTATAGCCATTCTGACGGGCGTGAGGTGATATCTCATTGTAGTTTTGATTTGCATTTCCCTGATAGTTAGTGATTTTGAACATCTTTTCATGTGTCTGTTGGCCATCTGTATATCTTCTTTGGAGAAATGTCTGTTCAGGTCTTTTGCCCATTTTTAATTGGGTTGGTAGTTTTGTTGTTGAGATGCATGAGTTCTTTATATATTTTGGAGATTAAGCCCTTATCAGATGTATGGTTTGCAAATATCTTCTCCCAATTGTTAGGTTGTCTTTTCGTTTTGTTGATGGTTTCCTTTGCTGTGCAGAAGCTTTTTAGTTTGATGTAGTCCCATTTGTTTATTTTTTCTATTGTTTCTCTTGCCCGGTCAGATGTGGTGTTTGAAAAGATGTTGCTAAGACTGATGTCGAAGAGCGTACTGCCTATGTTTTCTTCTAGAACTTTCACAGTTTAAGGTCTTACATTCAAGTCTTTAATCCATTTGGAGTTAATTTTTGTGTATGGTGTAAGGTAAGAGTCTACTTTCATTTTTTTGCATATGGCTATCCAGTTTTCCCAACACCATTTGTTGAAGAGACTTTCTTTTCCCCATTGTATGTTCTTGGCTCCTTTGTCAAAGATTAGCTGTCCATAGATGTGTGGGTTTATTTCTGGGCTTTCGATTCTATTCCATTGATCTGTGTGTCTGTTTTTGTGCCAGTACCATGCTGTTTTGGTTACTATAGCTTTGTAGTATATTTTGAAATCAGGGAGTGTGATACCTCCAGCTTTGTTCTTTTTTCTCAGGATTCCTTTAGCTATTCGGGGTCTTTTGTTGTTCCATATAAATTTTAGGATTCTTTGTTCTATTTCTGTGAAAAATGTTGTTGGAACTTTGATAGGGATTGCATTGAATCTATAGATGGCTTTAGGAAGTATGGACATCTTAACTATGTTAATTCTTCCAATCCAAGAGCACGGAATATCTTTCCATTTCTTTGTGTCTTCTTCAATTTCTTTCAGAAATGTTTTATAGTTTTCGGTGTACAGATCTTTCACCTCTTTGGTTAAGTTTATTCTTAGGTATTTTATTCTTTTTGTTGCAATTATAAATGGGATGGTATTCTTAATTTCTCTTTCTGCTACTTCGTTGTTAGTGTACAGAAATGCAACTGATTTTTGTATGTTGATTTTGTATCCTGCAACTTTCCCATATTCGTTTATTACTTCTAAAAGTTTTCTGGTGGATTCTTTAGGGTTTTCTATATATAAAATCATGTCATCTGCAAATAGTGACAGTTTCACTTCTTCCTTTCCAATTTGGATCCCTTTTATTTCTTTCTCTTGCCTGATTGCTCTGGCTAGGACTTCCAATACTATGTTAAATAGGAGTGGTGACAGTGGGCATCCTTGTGTGGTTCCTGTTCTTAGAGGGATAGCTTTCAGTTTTTCACCATTGAGGATGATATTAGCTGTGGGTTTCTCATATATGGTCTTTATTATGTTGAGGTACTTTCCTTCTATACCCATTTTATTCAGAGTTTTTATCATAAATGGATGCTGGATCTTGTCAAATGCTTTCTCTGCATCTATTGAGATGATCATGTGATTTTTGTTCTTCATTTTATTAATGTGGTGTATTACGTTGATTGATTTGCGAATGTTAAACCATCCCTGCATACCTGGAATAAATCCCACTTGATCATGGTGTATAATCTTTTTAACGTATTGTTCGCTTTCTTTTTATAAAATTAGCTTTTTTGGATATTCAACATAAATGGAATTATATATTTTGGTCTGACTTATTTCATGTGTCTTATTTTTTGAAGTTCCTCCACATTGTTTTGTGTTCATTTTTAGTGCTGAATACTATTCTACTTTATGGATATATCACATTCAATTGGACATTTGAATAGTACCAGTTTTGACTGCTACGAACCTTTATGCATAATTTAAATAATACTTCTATGAACATTCATGTACAATTTCTTGCATGGATATAGGTTTCCACTTACCTTGGATAGATTCTTAGGAATGAAATTGCTGGGTAGTAGGTAAGATTATATATAACTTGTTAAGAAATAGACAAAATATTTTCCCAAGTGGCCCTACCCTTTACACTCCAACCAAAAATGTATCAGTGACCCAGATTGTCCACATCTACACCAATGTTTAGTGCTATTGGTGTCATGGATTGAATTGTGTCCCCCTAAAAGAGATGTGTTGGAGTTCTGACCCCCAGTACTTCAGAATGTGACCATATTTGGAGATAGGGTCTTTACAGAGATAATCAACTTAAAACAACGTTACTAAAGTGAGCCCTAACTCAATATGACTGATGTACTTATAAGAAGGGAAAATTCAGACACAGATACAAACCCTTACAGGATGCCACGTGAAGATGAAGGCAGAGATCTGAAAGCCAAGGAGAGACGCTTAGGACATATCCTTCCCTCACAGCCATCAAAAGGAACCAACCCTGAGGAAACATTGATTTTAGACTTGTATCTTCCAGAACTGGTAGACAATAAATTTCTTTTGTTAAACCACCCAGTTTGTGGTACTTTGTTATGGCAGCCCTAACAAACTTATAAAATTGGTCTTTTTGATTACAAGCATTCCAGTATGTTTGTAAAGATAGCTCATTGTGGTTTTACTTTGAATTCTCTTAATGACTAATGATGTTGAGAATCTTTTCATGGCTTTTAGCCACTCATATAATTTCTTTAGTGAAATGTATACTAAAATATTTTGACCATTTTAAAATTGGGTTGTTTGTACTATTATTGGGTTGGAATATTTCTTCTATATTCAGGATATAAGTCCTTTATTAGATATGTGATTTGTAATTATTTTCTTCCAGTCTGTGCCTTGGCTTTTCATTTTATTAATGGTGTCATTATTTTTCAACTGTGTAATCATTTTTGCTGTTTTTTAAAAAAACATGTTTATTGAGGTATAATTGTTATATAATAAAATAACCTTATTTAAAATGTATAACTTGACTGGACCGGCTTAGCGGTTAAGTTCGCGTGCTCCGCTGGTGGCGGCCCGGGTTTGGATCCCGGGCGCGAACCGATGCACCGCTTCTCCAGCCATGCTGAGGCCGCCTCCCACATATAGCAACTAGAAGGATGTGCAACTATGACATACAACTATCTACTGCGGCTTTGGGGAAAAAAAAAAAGGAGGATTGGCAATAGATGTTAGCTCAGATCTGGTCTTCCTCAGCAAAAAGAGGAAGATTAGCATGGATGTTAGCTCAGAGCTTATCTTCCTCACCAAAAAAAAAAAAAAAAAAACTACAGGACTCTTTAAAAAAAATGTATAACTTGATAAGTCTGAATATGTAAACACCCACGAAACCATCACCACAATCAAGATAATTAACTCACACATCACCCCCAAAAGATTCCTGTAATCCCCTCACTCCAGGGCTCTGCAACAATCCAAGACAAGTATTGATCTGTTCTCTGTACTATTGATAAGTTTAGTATTTTCTAGAATTTTATATAAATGGAATCATATGGTGTCTACACTTTTTTTTGCAAGGGGAGAGTCAGGTTTCCTTCATTTATTATATTTATTTTGAGATTTATCCATATTGTTGAGTTTATTGATTGCTTATTCTTTTTACATAAACTAGTATTCCAGTGTACAAGTATACCACTATATGTTTATCATTGATATGGTGGTGGTACACAACCTGTGATGTGTTGGTAAACTGGGTCTCCTGGCGGGGTGCATGGGGGAACCTCTGATTTATAGTGTTTTCTGAATTTCATGTCGTAAATGCTCCCAACACGGCTGATTTCAACTGGCTGGCAAAATTTCTGAATACTCAGCTCTCTCTTAGGAGCTGCCTCCACCACACCATTGTACACTTCCAACCACAGCTCATGTGTTTAAGAGGGAAGTGGTCCCCAATTCCAGCTCTAGGAAGACCCCAGTTTGACTCAAGATAAACAGCAGATCACACATCCTTACTGCACACAGTGTTAATTTAGCATACATGATCCAGTCAGGACAGATCCTATATGAGGAGACATTGGCTGAAGTCTTCTAGAAAGGAAGTTTCTCTCTCTTCTGAGAAGCTATAAAAAGAGAAATTATCTTTTACAGCTGGCTAAATAAAAATTAAAAAGCATATAGCCCTTGAAAGCTGCAGGCACCCCACCTCTAACAAGAAAGAGAGCTAGTTAAGATGAAGTATACATTCCGTATGAAGAGATGGATGGAGAAAGTGAGTGACTAAATGAATCCTTGCCTGCAACCCACATTTTCCCAGACTTTTCAGATACGTACGCCAAAAATTTGTTGATATTCTTTAAGACAGTTTGGAGTAGGTTTGGGGACACTTTCAACTGAAAAATTCCTAAATGATATAGCGACAAATTCTAAGATAATTTGCAGCATAATGCTGATACTAGCGACTATCCTTTGAGGCTTAATGAAAGCTGGATATTGGATCATCATGTATGCTTTGTTATCATATAAAATTTGTGATGGGAGATTTTTAAATCTTAAGATTTAAAGAGACTATTAAACTTGGGAATTTAAAACTTCATTTCTCTTTCACAAAATCTGGCTCTTGCATTTAAAGATTTGGTTTTCAAGACCATTGTCTTTAAAATGAATTTCACTCATTTGGAAATTAGAAACCAAGGAGTTAACTTTTTCTTTAGTAAATCTCAGGTTCAGGGTCTATATTTAACTGTGGAAGTGTTTCTGTGTAAGAAGGAATCACCAAAAGTAAAACCAGATAGATTAATATATCAAAATATCCTGCTACAGATAAAAAGACACGTATATAGACAAATGACGAACTGGTATGAAAATGACTCCTTATTTTACAAAAGGAGAAACTTTGGGATTTATGTAACATGGCTATAAATAAATACCACATACATTCTCACATGGTTGAAAGACATTTTCTCCAGGTTCATGACCCAAAGCCTTTTTCTTGCCTTTCAATTAAAAACAAATCTGATCCTCCTTACATTTTCTATACAAATCTCTAACTTCCTTTTATCTATGAATACCTATAACCATCTTACTAGATTTATTCTAATCTGGCTATTTGGCCTATCCATTTATTTAATCAGTATTCTAAGTTATATTACCTATGGAATAAAATGTAAAAACTATGTTAACACAGTATCTTTACATACAAAAAAAGTACAGAATTATAAATATAATAAAGTACATAGATTAAAGAAGATAATGAAGTAAAAAAGTCTGTGTGTGTCAAGAGATGAGAGACATCATAGAGTAAAAAGTGGCCACAAATTATAAAATGAGAGTTTCAATTAACCACCACATATTAACTAATTACTAGAATTAATTAATTAACTTTAGGGTGACTCTTCCCCATCATCAGTACTTTCCATCAGCACTAGCTACTTTCCATCACTCCCTGTTTTCCTGGAAGCTCTCACTCCACATTCACGGCAAAAACACCCAGAGTGAGGGCAGGGTGAAAGTGAATTAGTCTCCTATCGCTGCTATAACAAATCACCACAAACTCAGTGGCTTAAAATAGCACGAATTTATTATCTTACAGTTCTGGGGATCAGAAGTCATAAAACTGCCTTACTTAACGTCAAAGTGTCACCAGGGCTGGTTCCTTCTGGAGGCTCTGAAAGAGGAATCCGCTTCCTTGCCTTTTTCATTTTTTAAAGGCCACTTGCACTCCTTGTCTCAGGGACCCTTCCTCCATCTTCAATGCCAGCGGTTAGCATAATCATATCTCCTTCACTGACTCTGCTCTATCCTCATGTGCCTTTTCTACTCTGACCCTTCTGCCTTCCTTTTATCAGGACCCTGTGATAATCCAGGATAATTTAATCATGTCTGCAGTGTCTCTTTTGCCATATAAGGTATTTACAGGTTTCAGGAATTAGGGCATGGACATCTTTGTGGGGCCATTATTCAGACTACCATAGGTGCCTTTTTTACATCTTTATTTTATCTGAACTCTTAAGGAAAAGTTATCAAGCTATCTCGATGTTCACTAGGCTCAAGTAATTCTTACTTCTCTTATATTACCTTTTACCCAAATGTTCTCTAGTCTTCAAGGCCAAGTCTGTATCATCTCTTCTAGCAATCCTTTCCTCCACTGTTCAGCCCAGAGTGATTTGCCTCTCTGTTGAAAACATCTAGCAGTTACTACAATTATTTACCTGAACTTTTTCATGCATTATCTTGAATTGCTATTTTTATTTTGTCTTCCATTTTCAAATTGATTGTGAATTGCTTAGAAGAGTTGTCAAATTTTCTTTGGTGCTCATTTTTCATGTCTTTCATATAATACTATGTACATAATAGGTGCTAAGATTTTACTTGTTAATTTTAAGTGTACATTTTTGAGTAAAAAAAAAATTAACTGTAATCCACTCCATGAAAGTGAACACTTTCTTTTCTTTTTAATTGTATCTCTTATAATTCATTTTTCTCCACAGTAAAGTACCATAGATTGTAACTGCTAAAATGTGGAGAGCATATTTTATAGTAGACAGAATCTAGTAAACTGACTTTCACAGGTTCTAGAGTTTATAAAATAGCCTTTGAATACTATGAATCTCCTTTTATCAACATCTATAACTATAACAGCATGAATATTATTTTTAAGAAAATAACCTACAATTTCTTTGTCTCATTTCATCCACCCTGTGCATAAATATCCTTTTTCTATTAAAAAATATATATAGACAAGGAATTTCCCCTAGAAAAAGCATTAATGACATCACACTGAACTAATATTTTTGTTAGGTTTGAGGATATTTATGTGTATACAATTTTATCCATTAGTGAAAGAAATATATTTTATGATAAACAAATGTTGGAAAATATTTTTGAGTCACTTGTGTAAAGCAAATTCTCAAATATTTCCTAACCATTTATCTCTAAATTTAAATTAAAAGAACTTTTAAAGAAAGACTACTTATTTTTTACCCATGTATTCATGTGGATTTTACCTAAATGTATTTTAAGAACCATTTTATAGCCATAAGAACCCCTTTTAAAATAGTCTTTTTTATTTTCAAACCTCATTTCTTTAGGTATCATTAGTATAAGTTCCCAAATACTTCAATGTGGCTGAAAATTTCAAGGTAATAAGGTTCAATTATACCTTAATGTGGATTAACACCTCAATCTGAAGAACTAGGCATCCTCTGAAGCTGACTGAGGATGAAGAGGCAATTTAATAGCACAGAAGAATTATCTACTTAAAATATACAGTGCACAGAAAATTTGAACTCTGATCTCTTAATGTGAGAATTTAGTTCATTAACTCACCACACTGACTACACAAATCTCTTGATACTGGAATACACTAGAGAGAATCATACAGTAATGCATATTATAGTGATTTACTGTCAAGCAAAGGGAAGTTTTCCTCAATTTCAGCCATGTAACCCCACTGTATTACCGCATGTGGGATTCTTATCAGCATTTTACCATCTGAAATAAACATGAGAGCAACTCCCATAAAAATGATTTATTTTCTTTTTTAAAGAACATGCTTATCATAAACTAGCATACTATAGCATGTTGGAGAGGAAGTATGGGTTTCATTTCCAGTAAGAATGGAATAATCCATTCTGCCTTATTATATTTATGCGAAGCCCTGTAGAAAATATAGGAGTTAGTTTTATGGTCCTGTCAAGAGCGGGAGATACAAGAAGGAAAAGACTAATCCATGGACCTCCAGAATTTGACATCATTGTGTTGAAGATTGTTGTTAGGTTTTAGTTTCCAGGACTTTTATGTCCATTCTGTTCATGAAAAGAAAGAACTATGTCAGAAAGGCAATTTTAGTTGTTTAATATTAGCTTGTGTGATGGTTTAATTTAATATGGAAAGTTTATGATTCTTCTGAAATTCACTGCTGAGAATTTATGTTCCTGGTGTTTTCCATAAAATAGCTAGTTAAAAGAAATTTGTAAAATGAATGAAAAAAACTTTGAATATATTTGAAAAATGTTGGGTTTGACTTTTGTCCCTCTTAATTTGGCTAGGAACTTCTCTTAATGCACAGAATATATTGGGATCTTTTACTATTGATGGAATCTCATAATTTAAAGACATTTATAAATAACTTAAGCAATAATTAGAATGGAAAGAAAGTTTTCCGAATTTCTACAGTAAGATTTCTCAGAGACTAAAGAAATGAGGTAAACTGAGGCTTTCTTTCTTTTTCTCTATTGAAAACAGAGATTATGCTTTCAGACATAAGGCTCTTTTTTATTAAAAATATTTAAAGATATTTGCCATATCTGTGTTTCATTTATGTGCAGAACTAACTTAAAAGTATACTGCTGGTTTGTGAGAGGAGCACACTTCCTTGTCTGATGAGAAGGTCCAGAATAAGCAACTTTTAATGGACAAAATGTTGGGCTTTAAGATTAGGTCATCAGAAAAGCTAGAATAACCACATCTTGAACACCAAGCTCTTGAATTAAATACGTTGTGGGAAAGCTATAATAAGATGACATTATATAAGTAAATGTTCTTTTAGATATTAACAGTTGTTATATAAGTTTCAAATATTTTTGAGATTTAATTTTTAGATTTTGTTCTACAATTTATATAAACTCCTACAATAATGGCAGTTTCTTTTATTTTTTGCCCCGAGAAAAGAAAACCAGAGGAGTCTGTTATTTTTTATTTGTACTTTTACTTAGTCTTTAGAGGTAGTTGTTTTTTTTTCCCCCTAAGATGAGTTAAAGAAAATTTTGGAGAATGATATAGTACTTCAAGACTTAGTTGATTTTCTTGGTTCAGCTTTGAGCATTATAAAATCATTAAGATAACACGCTTCAAAATAAATAAATGAGTGTTTTAACCCATATAAAATTTTGTGTTTGAATGAAAATTAGCCCCCAAACAAATATTGACCCCAAACTAAAAGAATAATTTTTAAATATTCTAGGGTATTATAGACAATATTAAAAATTACTCTAGGGGCTGGCCTGGTGGCGTAGTGGTTAAGTTCACCTTCTCTGCCCCAGCAGCCCGGGGTTCATGGGTTCAGATCCCTGGCGTGGACATACACACTGCTCATTAAGCCATGCTGTGGTGGCATCCCACATACAAAGTAGAGGAAGATTGCACAGGTATTAGCTCAGGGACCATCTTCCCCAAGCAAAAAGAAGAAGATTGGCAATAGATGTTAGTTCAGGGCCAATCTTCTTCACCAAAAATAAAAATTCCTCTAACAGTCATTTGGGTAAGTTTTGTAAAATCAATGTACAGCAGTTTGTGGCAGAACTATATGCATGCAGACTGTCAGAATCAGAAGCATGTCTACAGTCTTACCATGAAAAATTTTTTTCATACCTCCAAAAGGCCATTGTGCAAACTTGTTAACACTGAGAATAGTGTGGCATATGTTAAATAATGTTGGTTAATTAACATTAATTAAACGTTGATTAATTTATGAAGGTGAGGGCTTATAAAATTATCCTCCATTTCTGATCCTCATAATTTTTTACAATCTAAGTAAGTATGAAATTTGTGTAATTAGTATTTGTGTTATATGTAAGTATAAAATATCATGAATCATTTTACTTCTCTGTGTGAGCTATTGTGTTAATAGATAAAAGTATGTTATTAATAACACCACTGTGCTGGAATTAATGTCTTCATGCATATGACTCTCTTTTCTATTAAAAGATACGTAAGGATTTTTGCATGTACCAAAGATATTCAGAAGAAGCTCTTTTCCTAGAGCAACAGTTTTCATTAAACTGACAAATATTTATTGAGTACATAAGTGTGTGCCCAGAACTTTGTAAAGTACTGGATTTTCAGCTATGAGTAAAACAAAAAAAATGTCCTCTTCTCATGGGAATGCATGTGAGTGAAAAGTGTGACGAATATTATTAAAAGGAAGAACAGAGTTACAAGAGAGATATCTAACAAGAGAATATAACAAAAGAACTGAATCTAGATTGGCTGGGGAAGAAGTGGTTAACGTCCCCTCGCTGAGAAAAAAAAAAATTAAACAGAGACATATTGGATGCATAAATTTGACGAAGATTCTTTGTTTGACCAAGCTTTAGTGAGGTTCCTGAATCTTCTCCTAGGTCCATCTGAGCACTTCCTTATAAAATCCCGTTTTAGCAAGAACCTTGATAAGTCCGTTTAACTAGAACTCCCAACCGTCAATATCTGATCAGCCTCTGTATCTGATCAGACTCCTCCTGCTCCACCATCCCCCAGGTGATGTCTGATTACCCTGGCCTGCCTTCAGCAAGAATCCAGTTAGGTGTGGTTAGCCAGAACTTCCTTAGTAATTTTCCATCCACTGACTCCTACCCTGCTCCTTGGCTATAAGTTTCCCCTTGCCCATGCTGTATTCAGAGTTGAGCCCAATCTCTCTTCTCACTGTAAAATCCCATTGCAGTGGTCCCTATCCCTAGTGCCACAGTCCTAAACAAAGTCTGCTCTACCATCTGTAACAAGTGTCATTGAATAATTTCTTTCTTTAGTAGGTATTAGCCAAGCAAAGAGGAAAAAATTGCTGTTTCAGAGAGAATAGATTATTTAAAGGCTAGAAGTGGAAGGGAACTTGGTGAACTTGAGCTCTCTCTCACCAAGAGAGAGCTCAAGAAGATATTAAGAAGTGAGAATATAGAGGTAAAAGAACCAAGAGTTGAATAATTTTATGTCATGTTAAGAAGCTAGAAATGGATCCTAAGCCAAAAAATTGAAAGGTTTTATAGAAAGTTATGATATAATCCCATGTTTGCTTCATCATGTCCTCTGATTTTTGACGAGCATTGCCATTGCACCAAGATTGTATCCCCAACACTTCTACAGTTATTAGTTTTAATATTTGAAAATATAAAAAGAAATTTTTGAAATTACCTTTATAGATATATATTTCAAAAGACATTTCTGGTAGGCTTTCAGGTTCAATATCTCTGATGTTCTCTAGAACACTGAGCAATAGAGAGCCCTGGTTTCTTAGGGCTGCTGTAACAAAGTACCACCAAACTGGGTGGCTTAAAACAACAGAAATTTGTTTTTCAGAGTTCTCAAGGCTAGAAGTCTGAAATCAAGGTGTTACCGTGGCCATGCTCCCTATGAAAACTGTAGAGGAATTGTTTCTTACCTCTTCCTAGCTTCTAGTGGTTTGCCAGCAACCTTTGATAGTCCTTGGCTTGCAGCTGCATAATTCCAATTTCTGTCTTTGTAGTCACAAGGTGTTCTCCCTATGTGTTTCTGTCTCTTCACATGACCATCTTCTTCTAAGAACACCAGTCATATTGGATTAGTTCCCACTCTACTCCAGTATGACCTCATCTTAAGTAATTACATCTGCAACAATCCTACTTCCAAATAAGTCATATTCAATAAATTTAGGTACTTTGTACCAGGACTCCAGCATATCTTTTTTGGGGGGACACAATTCAACTCATCACAGTAAGACCATGAGAGCTATTCACATTGTTCTTGAATTACTGTGAATATAATAGCAATAGACATACGAAGTTATGTACTTGGAGACGAGCAAGAATGCCTTATATCACAAACTTTAGAGATATCACTAGAAACAACAAATCCAAGTAGTGTAGAAATGTTTGTTTTTCTAATCCCTTCTCTTTCTCAGTCATACTGAATTTCATGGTAATTATTATAAAAGATAATTAATTGGAGACATGTGCGTGGTATTATAAACATCAAGCTAAACTAGATTACAGTAATTATGGATGGAATAATATTGAAAGAAGAATATTGCCTCTGGAAATTATGAATGAAAATGACATTATCTTATAACCTCTATTCATGAGATATACTGACAATGTTAAGGTCAAGGTATATCTCTATTTATGAGTTATAAGAAGATTCCTAAAGTAGAAGTTATGGAGAGAGAATAACATTGAAAATATGGTGATTAAATTACAATTGTAGGTGTTATTCATTTTCAATGACATCTCAAAGACTTTTTTCCAAATGAAATATTGTACTCAGTGATTAAGGATTTCATCAGAGTTCTTCTAACAACATACTAAGGTTAATATTCTCAAGAGGGTTCTTAGAAAATTTTTTATCACAGTGATTTACTATCCTATTAGTTTTCTTATCAAAAATATATACATGACTGTTGATATCTCACTTACTGCAGAGATTAAAATTCTTACTGTCCAGAAGATCCAAATATAGTTTAATGTCAAATCTTCATTGTGGAAAATAGTTGAGCTTCAGTGGGTGGTAGACAAAGTTCTTAATTCTCAACTGGAAAAGAAACTGATTAGTAGTTGTTGGCCATGAGAAAAACTCAATAAAAATCTAATAGACTTTTCATCCAAACTCGGGTTAGAAGTCTATCTTTACATCTACTAGATCTAGCATATATCTTTGGATTTTGTCTGCTTAGTAGCCACTTCTCTTCCCCTTCTTTTGGCAACAGCATTTTAGTTGACTTCTCGTTTGCTAGCTTTATCCCATTAATTCAGTTTTGGTGGGACTGCTATTCAAAGTACTCTGCTATCCCCTAGTCAATGGTTGGGTATATAATGAAAGCAAACTCGACCTCTATACCTTAGGAATTTAAATCTTGAGTGACAGAAAGAATGGAAATGTTTGGAGCTTTTTCACCCCAAAAATAGAATCTTTAGGAGACCAACAATTAATTCTAGTTACCTGACTCTATGTGTATGCTTAGGCTCCCATCCTAAATGGAAAAATCTCCCACATTTCCCTTCTATTCTGTGAGTTATCTTATTTTCTTCTTATACATTAGTCCAAGTTACTGTCAGTTATTTTTGATAATAACAATGACAAAAATTTTACAAACTCTCTATTTGATTACCCTGTTTGGTGTTGGGAAAAGTGTCTACACTTGTTAAGCTTCAGTTTTTTCACCCTCTTAATAAAAAAAGAACTATTCACTTTTCAGATTGATTATAAGAAATAAATGAGATTGTCTATATAAAGCTTCCAGGACAATGACTAGCAAGTAACAAGTACTCCAAAAATAATATTCTCTTCTCCATTCCTTTCTTCCATACTCTTAAGTCAAGTAAAATGCTACCTGTTGGGGAAGCAACACAGTTATTTTAACTATTTGTACATTGTATTAATTCACAATTATACACACACATACACACACACACACACACACACACACACATTCTATTGGTCTTGTTCTTCTGGAGATCTCTAATACAGATTTTATCCAATATAACTGGTGTCCTTGTAAGAAGAGGGAATTTGGACATGTACAGAGGGAAGATGATGTGAAGACACAAGGAGAATACAGCCATCTACAAGCCAAGGAGAGAAGCCTCAGAAGACACCAACCCTGCCAACACCCTGATTACAGACGTCTAGCCTCCAGAATTGTGAGAAAATAAATTTCTGGTGTTTAAACCACCCAGTCTGTGGTGCTTTGTTAGAGCAGTCCTAGCAAACTAGTACAGATTTTGGTAGTGGGAAACGGGGTACTGCTGTAAGAAATACCTAAAAATGTGGAAGCAGCTTTGGAACTGGGTGATGAATAAAGGCTGGAAAAGTTTTGATGTACATGTTGGAAAAAACCTAGATCGGCTTGAATAG
This sequence comes from Ceratotherium simum simum, assembly GCF_057802395.1. NCBI lineage: Eukaryota > Metazoa > Chordata > Mammalia > Perissodactyla > Rhinocerotidae > Ceratotherium > Ceratotherium simum. The sequence continues at coordinate 70,540,699 of NC_141908.1, read as the reverse complement.
ACTCTTGGTACAAATATGGATATTAAATGTGATCCTGGTGAGGGCTCATAAAGAAAAGAGGAGAGTGTAGAGAAGCTTCTATCATCTTGGAGAACCTATAGATCATCATAGACAGAATGCTGGTAGAAATATGAATGTTAAAAGTTCTTCTGGTGAAGTCTGAGATAGATATGAGAGACATGTCATAGGAAACTGGAGGAAAAGTGATCCTTTTTATAAAGTGGCAAAGAACTTGGCCTAATTGTGTCGTAGCGTTTTGTGGAAAGTAGAGCTTATAAGTTATGGACTTGGATATTTAGCTGAGATTTCTAAGCCAAGTGTTGAAGGCATAGTCTGGTTTCTTTTTGCTGCTTATAGTAAAATGTGAGAGGAGAGAAATAAATTGAAGAAGAACTTGTTAAGCAAGAAGTCACCAGAAATTGAAGATTTGGAAAATTTGCAGCCCATGCATGTTGCAAAAACTGAAAAAGTGTGTTTGGAGAGAACACCAAAGTTGTAAACTGACTCATTTGCTAAAGAGATTACAGGTTTGGCTCATGAATCCAATCAGCCACCTCAGCAGAAGCCAGGAGTAGAAATGGGATTGTTCAGGAAAGATCTGTGGCTTGTCTGATGGTTTGGAACCCCGTGATTTGCATGGGAAGCCAACAAGGTTTTTGAGAATTTTATAACAGTAGAAACACTGCTAGCTTTGCTTGAAGGGGACAGAGATGGGATGAAATGAAGGAAGCCTGTTGGACCTCTGGTATTCTACAGGATTGGCCAATAGAGCTATTTGACTGGGAACATGAGTTATCCTTCAAGAAAATGGAAGAATGACCCAGAAGACAGCTCAGAATTTGGCAAGGCTGCCACTGCCACCGTGGGCCCAGGCCTGGAGGACAAGGATGATTCTTGAGCCTTAAAATCTAACAGAATTTTCTCTGCTAAGTTTCAGACTTGCTTGGGGTCCACGTCCCTTTTCTTCTTTCCAATTTCTCTCTTTTGGAATGGAAATGTCTATTCTCTGCCAATCCTATTCCCACATTGGAATGAATGAAGGAAATGATTTGGTAGTTGTAGATAGACTTGTTTAATCCTACTTTTCCTCTCAATTCCCATAGCCACAAGTATCATGCAAGCATTATGTTACTAATATTACTTCTCACGAATCCTCCGATTCCTCCCATGATATGCTCTTCATGGGGAAAAATGAGGGCTTCTATCACAATGTAATACTGAATGGATAACCTTTCAGTTCTAAACTCTTTAGTGGTAACAAATCTTTTCACAAAATAAATCAGATCTTCCCATCATTGCCTTTAAAGCTTTCTACTAACAGGTCATTTCATATCCAATTAGTATTCTTTCTCTGCGTTCTAACACTCGTGCTATTTCATCCAGAGGGGAGAAAATCTATTTGCTTTTATTTTTATATAACTCACTGTGTCTCATTTGCCTATTATAAAATACATCATTGCTGCTTTCTTCAGTATGCTCATTTATAATGATATAAAAGAAAGAAAATGGACAAATATGAAAAAAAAGCAACAATCTAAGTCAAGAAAGGGCAAAAATTAAAATGCCATCAGTAGGACTATGTGCTTTTATGGCCCAGGGAGCAAAGGTTAGATAATGTTTACATAACTCACTGAAATCCAATGGTTATATTTTTCAAAACGACCTAGAAACTTTTTGCTTGGATTGAGATTTGATTTGAGTTTTAGTAGTCATAAGTACAAAAAGTGAAAATTTTGTTTTGGAGAGTACAATTATTTTTCAATAGGTATGTTTATTTTCTGAACTATGACTTTAGAAAATTCTGTCAAGTTATTCTTTCAAGTGTGCTTTTCTTTCAGTGTTTTAATTTGTTTAAATGCATTAATAAAATAACTTACTAATTATAATGTAGATCCCATGTTTACATAGACATTGTGGAAGGATATGCTTTAGAAAGTGAATAAACAGACAAAAATCTAAATATTCATAATACATGAGTAAAATGCAAACATAAAATATGTTCTATTTAGTTTACACACATTAAAGTGTGTGATATGTTTAAATTAAAAGTTCTCTTAAATCTAAATATTACGGTGACTAGATGACATTTAAAACGTAGTAATGTTAACTTAATACCACTCCAAACTCCTGGACCCCTTAAAAAGCTTAATGACTAGGTAAATCCAAGCAACAGGTGCACACTTTACAGGTTTGTTAGGTATACTTATGGAGTCATGGGAACACAACTTTAAATTTCTTAACTGGAATCTATGAATATTAAATATTAATATTTATTTATATTAAAGTTAGATCAAAGAATGAAATTCTTTAGCTTCAAACCATGTGACACATGCGAATGGGTAAGTGTTGAATTTGTATGTCCACATACGTAATAAAAGAACAAAATTTAATACCAGTGAGAAGAAGTTATGGGGCTGGGGCTGTTAGTATATCACAAAGAGTTTTCAGATAACTCCAATTCTAAAAGAAATATATTCTAGATCTAGATCTAGATCTTCCTTTTCTTTTAACTGGTATTTAACCTTTGATGTTTTGTTTCATACTCTGGACTTTTTGTATATGTTGAGTCTTTAAATCTGAATCACAGAGTATATTTTATTGTAAGGACATTTCAAAGTATATAGCTTAGAAAATCCAATCGTTAATATAATTTGATGAATAACTCTAATGAAAAGAAATGTTGCTGTCAAAATTAATAAGTAATTAGAAACATCGCTAATCATTTTATTTGCTTTGTGGCTGAATTCACAGTAGGAATATATTTATTATAAAAAAAAGACAAAAATTTTCATGCATAGTTTATATTTAGAAATTAACTCTTTTCAAAGTTATATGATGTTTAGTAAAGAAATTAATTACCATTTAGAGATTTTCTAGAGTATGTATGTGCTAATATTTTTATTGAAATAGCATAATAATTATAAAAATATTCATAAGCAAATGTTCTCAGTCTGGATTTGCACAGCAATTATTTTGAGATCTTAATCTCCCTGGAAAAGCTTCTGTTTACACATATATGCATATGTATTTATCCAAGAAAAAAATTTTGTAGAATAATTCATAATTTTTTTTCCTCTTCTACTTCCTTCTTTTTATAGGTCAAGTGATGCACAAAATTGTTAAGATTTTTTTACCCTCCTAGTCATTCCCTGTCTAATTCTCTATGGCCATCATTGTTGTGTTCAGTCAAAATTATCACTAAATATATTTCCCACTCTATGACCACTTTAAAGCTACAGAATAATATGACTATGTGACTCAAGGTGGTTTATTTGTATATTACTTGTATACTCTGAAAATTGGTAAACTGACATACATTCAGCAAAAAGTCTCAATCAATTTTTAAAACCAAAATTTATAACTCTCTCAAGAATTTGTAAAGCAAATTATGATGAAATCTTGGAATTGCCTTATTTTTTCTTGAGTGAAATTCAGTATAAAGCATTAGAAACCATCCAAGCATTATTAACTTTGGAATATCTAAACTGATTCCTTGCAAAAACATTTTTACTAGGGATATTTTTTGAAATATTCTTCAAGCAGTCTTAGAAAAGGATTAAGATAAATGATGACAATATAAATATAAAATACTTTTTCATGAATAGCTTTTCTGTCTCTGTTTTAGAATTGTTAAATCTGGAGATTTTAAAACACTTTCATATCAATATATTGATTTTTGTCAATTTTCTGCATTTTGTCAATTTTCTTGGGTCATTTTGCAATTGGATGGATTCCTGAACTCATCCATTTGACATACAAATGAATTGAAGTCTGGTGAATTAGATCAAAATTGTTTTATTATTTATTCTGAATCATGAATCAGATTTGCATACAAGGGTGATGACAAAATAAAACTTAATAGATCAAGTCGATGTCCATGCATATACTGGACTGCATTTGCTAATTTGTCCAAAGATGGTTAAGATTAAATATAGTCACAACACCTGCCTACACAAAGCACCACATAACAATTGTCAGTAATCAAGTAAAGAATGGGATGTTTAAACTCATTCACATGAAATATTTTGAACAGCTCTTGGTTCCAATTAATCGTTGCATAAATGTGAATAATTTTGTAGGCTGATTTGCCAAAAAGAATGTAATAGGAAAACAGCCTAGTTTTTATAACTTTGCAATAAATCCTTGCAAAGTCAGTGATAGGCCAAAAGTAGATAAATCATACTTGACTAGGGAGCTATGGTATACGGAGTGCTACATTAATTTCAGCCTCCCTTTTCTGTCTTATCTATCACACAAAAAACATAACACAAATGCCTTTTTGAGAAGAGAGTACAATGAAACAATAAAAATCCAATGCTAACAGAATCTGTCAATTGTAAAACAATAAAATATTCAGAGCAATGAAAGCAGTTGCCTGCCGTTGGTATGAGATGGAGGAGGGAAATCAATATTTATTTCTCTGAGAGTACCAATCCGGGCTTGTGGTATTGATGTTTTCAACAAGATGGAAAAGCGTTTCTCAGAAAGACTTTTCACTTTTTAAAAAATTTTACCTAAAGGGCAATCTACGCATTAGGTTGATTATTATATCATGACAATAGATATTTTAAAAGAATATAAGGTTTCTTATGTTTGCTGTGAAATGTCTGGATTCTAGGCATTACTATAATAGGCTACATTGTGTTATATAGATCGACCAATTCCAAATACATACATTTGCTTCAACAGGCAGCTATGCTTAAATAGAATTTTTTTCTTCTGTTTGGAGAACAAAAAAGCTTCTTATCCTCAGCTCTCTGCCCAAGATGCTTGCTGATCACAGAATTTATTGTTAGCACCTTTAACAAATCTCTGTTTTCTTCCTTGGCCTGATGCCCTTGGGGACACATCTATGGATTAGAGTGATACTGCTGTGGGTGACTTTTGTTTGTTATTTTACTTTGATGCAGCTGAAACCTCTTTAACTAATGCTATCTTGGTGACCTTTGGCTCCAAGTGGAAGGAATTCATTTGAAAATGAAATGCTTCTTGGAACATTCCCTAGTGTTAGAACCTTGATCTAAAAATGAATCATTGTTTGCTCTCCACTGACCCCTGTTTTCAGTTATACTCAATGACCTAACAGCGTTTAAATAGCTATCATTTCTTCTTAAGACAAACTACGGTTAAAATGAGCAGATGCAGAATACTTGTTTCTTTATTAATGTAATTTGAAACGGTTCTGCAATTGACATCAACATAAGTGTTCACTTTCTCTTAAATCTTTCAAACCATTTTATTCTAATAACTAACTAGAATCAGCTTTTTATAACAAGTTAGATGCACATTATCTTTTGAATTTCCATTTTTTCCTTTCAATTAAATGATAAATAGATTCTCAAGATGAAGAGAAGGTTGGTTCAGGCAAGAGAATAAGATACTTATATAATAGAAAAGAAAGAAGCATATTTATTAATAGATATGTGGAGATGAGAGGAAAGCAGCCAGATGAATGAAATCTATAGCGTGATATTTCAGCACTTAAGATAAATACAACAAACTTTTACTAATAAATTGCTTATGACTTTAATATATATTGAAGTATTTTAGTACATATGGTGCAATAAATAAAGGCTTTTCATGGTAAAATTGCCCCTTTTGAGAGGATAAATTACTTACATAACACCACCAACTTGTAGAGATAGTAAAGTTATTGTGTCAGTCATTCTGCATTTCTGACTTTTTTTTAATTCAATCAGTCACCAAGACTCTCACATAAATATGTTTTTGTTTTTGTTTTTCTTTTTGGTGAGGAAGACTGGCCCTGAGCTAACATCCCTTACCAATCTTCCTCTTTTCACCGAGGAAGATTAGCCCTGAGCTAATATCCATGCCCATCCTCCTCTAATTTGTACATGGGTTGCTGCCACAGCATGGCTTGATGAACAGTGCATAGGTCTGCATCCAGGATCCGAACCCACAAACCCCGGGCCACCAAAGCAGAGTGCACAAACTAAACTGCTATGCTACTGGGCTGGCCCCTCACATAAATATGTTTAAGTCCATCATCCTTTACTACATATCAGACTATTGCATCCTTTGGCCACTCTGATTGGCCACAGGCCCAAAAGAGGTAATCCTGGGTCTTCTCCTGGCCTGACCATGATCTTGGCTCTATGACAGGCCTGGTTCTTCAAGTGACCTCTTTTACACTCCCTAGAATCCGGGTGAAGTAAAATCCCCCAGGATGATGCTAACCTGTTAAGCTGTAACATGCTGCTTCTGCATATTTTTGGACATATTTAAAATACCAGAGCAGCCTGAGCCAGATGTTAGGTAATAAGATTTCAGTATGGCAAATAACAATCAGAGACAGAATTATTAACCGGATATTATAAAAAAAAAGAAAAAAATACCCTATGAATGCAAACTTGGATAAAAATATGGTGTTTCTATTACTGAAAAGGCAAGTCTAGACCAGTGTTAAATAGCAGAGCTGGAGCAAATTGCTTTGCTCTGAAGGCCTGGGCTTGTTCTAGCTGGGACGGTAGCATAGCAACGCCTCCACTCAAATAGATTAACTTCTTAAATTTGTGTTTTGGAGTCATGAATGGGCCAGCAAAATCCATGTTTCTGTTCTGGTGTGCCCTGAATATTCAGTTTCTCAGAATATCATTTTAATAAACAAAGTCATTTTTATTTATTATAAAAATATCATTTTTCAGCTAATATTCCTCATTTCATATAGGTTTATGCTTAGAATAAAATATATTTTAAAGAGTTTCCTGCATTTTTATTTTAAATGAAGTGCTTACTCTATGTAATCAAAAACAATAAACAGAAAATAATTCTGAGTAATAAAGAAAAATTTATATGAATTACTAAATTGCTTATTAGAAAATATACTCATGTGGTATCTATAGATACATAAATCAATGGTTCGATTTTATTTTGCAATTCATTTATAATATGAATGTAAGCACACATTTACATTGAAAATCTTTAAAATTTGCCCAAGTTAACGTAATCTGTAAGCAATTTGACATTTTATATTTTCAGATGTTATTGTTTTTAAATACACAAGTGCTTATTGTTACAGAAAGTAGTGTATGATAAGAATATTTACAGAAGAACACTGAACCCACAATCCAAACCCTTCTTACCAATTTCTCCAAATATCTGTGGGACTCTCATCCTTCACCGTGCAGCTGGGCAGGAAGGATCATAGCACTACCTCCTAACTGTCCTCCTCTTTCCACCTTGACTGCTTTAAGTCTATTCTCAGCACAACACAGGGCGATCCTATTAAAATGTCCACGGGGCCACATCAGCTGTCTGCCCAAAACCCTCCAACGCCTCCTCATCCCATTTGGAATAAAATCACAGTGAAAAAAAAAAGCAGATGCAGAAGCCCTGAAGGGCCTGACTCCATCATACCTTTCTGACCCCGTCTCCTACATCCCTTCCCCTCGTTTAGTCTGCATCAGCCAAGTTATTCTTCTTCTTTTTCACAAAATTGTTTCCACTTCAAGGTATGTGCTCTTGATATTCTCTCTATGGCACTCTTCCCCCAGATAACCACATGGCTTACTTTCTCACCTGATTCAAGCCTTTATTGAAATAACTTTTTACTGTGGCCTTTACTGATCTCCTTAATTCAAATTCTGTATATGAATACCTTCCTGGTTTTGCCTGTCACACTTTTCAGCTGTAATTTTTCCTACAGCACTTCTTACCATCTAATAAGCTATAATGTGTTAATTGTCTGTCTTACCCTGTCTAGCTCAATGAGGGCAGGGATTTTATTAACAGCTGTATTCACAGTACCTAGAACAATATCTAACACATAGTAAGTTTTTAATAAATATTTATCTAATAAATTAATGGACGACTGAATATATGCCATTTTATTTGGATTCTATGATGACTTAGCAACTTTGTCTTCCAAGTGTCCCAGTGTTAGCACTTAAACTGATCAATGTTATCTTTGGTGGATACGCTCCAAACTGGGAACTTCAATCCTAGTAATTAACCTTAGTTAATGCTATGCTTCTAAAATATGTGCCAAACGAAATACGACATCGTGGTATAAGGGTGTAACAGAAAGGGCAAGAACTGGAAGACAGGAGATCTTGGCACAAGTTCAAATTATGCAGTATCCACACAACCAGTTATCATCTGTATCAGCCTCATATCTTTATCTCTGAAATGAGGCCCCTGAATTAGATCAAACATTCTGAGTTCTGGAATCAGAAGTTGTTGGCGGGGGAGAGACGAATTTGGGAAATTATTCTAAGTTAATGCATTTAAGTGGCCACCAAGTATAGTTAATGGATTGAAAAGTGTTTAGGTCAATTAGATGTGTATATTCCTATTTTTCAAACATATGTAGAAATTATTGTGATGCCATACTAGTACAAATTTCAAAAAATACAAAACTATATCAAAATATGCATTTAATGAGATCCTAGAATATGTTGGGCACTAAGCTAAGTGCTATAAACAGGTAATAAATACTATCTGCAAATAATGGTAATTTAGTGTCCATCTTTGAATCATGAAATTGGTTTCTGAAACATCAGAAAGCAAAAGAACTTTTAGAGAAATATAATGTTTCCTAATTAACACAACTTTTTCAATTCACCATAGTGAGTAAAAGAATCTTTTTGCACTATTCTTTCTTTGTCTAATTTTGTACTTTTATAATGTTTCTTTAATTCCATGTAATTTTCCAAAGTCTTTCAGAGATAAATCTGAGACTCATTTTTATAATAAAAATCTCTGATCCTAGATTACTTTGGTTTACTATATCCCCTGATCTCAATGTGCTTCTAAATTATGTGTTTAAATTTATCTAATAATCGAAATGTAGGCAAATCATAGGTTAAATTTTTAGATATTTCATCATTTTCTTAATTTGCTAACCTCTTAATCATAAACATTTGACCAGTTTTCGAAAATATAATCAGCACATACTTGACTTTTCAAAGGGTGCATGTAGAATTATTGTGGCACATAATTCACAAAAGTCAAGTATGCTTGAATTTCATTGGAGTTAATTGCTAGGCTTAAATGAAAACTAGCTATAATTGTAAAAAGATAATGTGTTTATAGCTATATGATGAATATATTTCCTCAGTTTTCGTGTGTGAGGACTTGCTTTCTAAGCTACTAATGAAGATCTCTATTTTAGAAATGATATCTACAACTAGAAGTTGCTGCAGTTTTATTTATAATATTATTTCATTCTCTTTAGGTAGGTGTGTTTAAAAATAAACATAACGTTTATAGAATAAATAAATTTCAATGGCATTCATATCTACAGAGTAAACACTGAATATGTCTCTGAAATTTCTGATCTTTTTGTTCCCTAGTCTCATCTCCTTCAAGTTTTCCAAACATTGAACGTTCTAAAGTACTTACTATCAAAATCACTAACTTCTCTTACACCTCCATGCCTTTAAACCTGGTATTCCTTCTGCCTATGATGCTCTTCTGGTTGATTTTTCCCTTCCTGTCTTTTCTTTCCACTACCCCACAATATAGTATATACAAATGATGTATTATTGAACTCATCTAGATTATTTTCTTTTTTTTATATTTATTTATTTTTTTTTCCCCAAAGCCCCAGTAGATAGTTGTACGTCATAGTCGCACATCCTTCTAGTTGCTGTATGTGGGACGCTGCCTCAGCGTGGCTGGAGAAGCGGTGCGTCGGTACACGCCCAGGATCCGATCCCAGGCCGACAGTAGCAGAGCGTGAGCACTTAACTGCTAAGCCACGGGGCTGGCCCCCTAGATTATTTTCTTAAATCACATGAAAACATATTTTGTTTTATACCACTTGATATAGGCATAAACAGTGGCTCTGAATAAATTCAAATAGAAATATAAATGTAAGAATTTTTATCATATCAGTCACCTATTTACTGGACTCTTTTTGTGAAGATGATGCCCATATCTTCAAGATGCTTCCAGGCTAGTGAGGAGTTTCTGAAACTTTAGAGATGTATAGGATTTGATTGAAGAATAAGGTGACAATATATTTAAGAAGTGCAGATTTGTGAGAGTGATAGACAAGGATAGGAAGATAGCCAAGGTCAGGTTGTGAATTACCTTACATTAAATTCGGTACTGTTGGTATTTTTTCCTCTGTGTAGATGATAGAACACCATTGAAAACTACTCATGCTATAGAAGGAGCTATTTATATTTAACATGGGATATAATGTGAATTGGTCTATTTAACATTTTACTACACTGAATGAAATCTACTGAAAATTAACGGATAATACATATCAGCATGTTTAGTGAATATTTGAGGCATTTCTGTCTATCCAGCCATCTATTCCCACTTCTTCAAACATAATTCTATTTTTTCTTTATTGAATTGACCCTTTCTCACTCATTCCATATGGTTCAAGTAGGGCTGACTACCTTCTTAGTTCTATGCATGAGACCATGACCCAAGCCTGGAAAATGAGAGCAACTCATCACACTGTCTGGAGTGACTAGATATTCAATAGCCCAATGGGAGTACGCCTTGGAATTTTCCCTATAACCATCAAGAAAGTGAGGCTCTGTTTTTCCAGGGCCTAGATAACCCAGAGAATTCAGCAATTATTTTGATATCTCTTGGGAGAGTTGGCCTGAAAATGAAGTGAAAATAGAGGAAATAAAAGAAATGAGGGGAGGGATAGTTGAGGCCATGGTGATGTGATGAAACCCCTGGATAATTTTAGCCTAAAGCCACATACCACTCAAAGATTCACGACTAATACAGAGTACTTTCATCATGGCAATGCTGGGTTTAAAAAACAGTTTATAAATTAATAATCTACTAAAACATTTTATCAGATATTTGAGCTCTTTTAATATTTTTGAAAGTACCTACTAATTTAAAAATAATTGAATAAGGACTTGTATAGTCTAAAAAATACAATTATTAGGTATTTAAGCATTTCAGACCTTGCTAAGCATTTTAATATGGAATTCTATTGCTTGGGTCACTTACCAATCAGTGGACAACATTACTAGGAGATGACTCCAAAAGTCCTGTTGAGGAATTCCTAGACATTGATGGCTCATCTTTCTTTCAACCTAACTTAAAACCAAATCATGGAACCTTCTACTTCTAGCCAAGATTTAGTGACATGACTAGATTTTCCTTCTATCTTAAACAACTAAAAAACTAGATAAAAGATATAAGTCAACAGCTATTTGTACTAGACGAAAGCAGTTTAGAACCGTGCTTCCTGAAAACAAGAAAACAAACAAGGTGGGCCCTAAAATTGCAACAGGTGATTGACTGGGAGACCATTTCTAAGGCACAGTGCAGGAAGGAGAACCCAGAGTTTACCGGACTTTATGGGTTGAGAATTCTGAGTCAAAAAGTAAGGGAAGTCAAAAGAGCTAATGTTTGTGAGACAGAGTGCCGGAGAGAAGGAAGCCGTGTGGACAGAGGGCTCCAGAGACCTGCAGAGCAGTCTCATTGTTATTGATGTGTGCGTATGCGAAAGGAAACTACCTTAGTCTGGAGAAAGAACTCCTGGAAATGAACAGGAAGAACAATTCTAGAATCTCAGTGCTGGAGAATGTTCATGTGTCCAGCAAGAATGGAAATACCTTATAACTACATAAGTCATTTGGTAGAATCCTAGATCCCAAGGATGGAAATGCCTTATTGTTCTAACGCTTATTCTAGGTAACTTAACTGCAAGCAAGAAATATAATTCAGTACTATTTAAGGAATACAAAATCCAGCACCCAACAATGTAAAATCCACAATGTATGTTATCCAAACCCTAATTACTAGGCATGCAAGTGAGAAGATATGACTGATAGCCAGGAGAAAAATCAGTTAATAGAAACAGACCCAGAAATGACATAAATGATGAAACTACCAGACAAGAACATCAAAATAGCTATTATGAATATGCTCCACATGTTCAAGAAGCTAGAGAAGAGCATGAGTATTCTAAAGAAAGAAAAATAAGCTATAAGAAGACATAAATGAGACATCCAGAGATAAAAATCCAATATCTGAAACAGCAGATAGGATAGCACAGAAAACAAATCAGCACTTTTAAAGAGTGAGAAATGGAAACTTACCAAAATAAAGCACAAAGGGAAAAAAACATTAAAAAACACTAAACAGCAACAGTGACTTTGGGAAAATATCACATAATTTAAAATATATGTAACTGGTGTCCCAGAAATAGGCGAGAAACAGGAAAAATAATATTTGAAGAAATAATGGCCCAAAATTGTCCAAGTTTGCTGAAAACTAAATCCACAACTTCTTGGAACTAAATGAATCACAAGCAGAAGAAAAACAGCAAAAAAAAAAAAATCCCAAGGCTCATCGTAATCAAATTGCTGTAAATCAGCCAGATAAAAAGAAAATCTTAAAAGCAACAACAGAAAAATATCATTATGTTCAGGGGAAAAAGAATACCATTAATAAACAATGCAAGCAAAACTTTCATTGATAGAACATAAAAAACACTCATCCAAAATGATAAATTGCACTTCATAAAATAATATTCTTCCAAAAACATTACTGTTAAAATAAACTAGCAAGACACTGGCTGTGAGGAAAATATTTGCAAAACATGTATCAGATAATGGGTCTTATTCAGAATACGTAAAGAACTCTCACACTTGAGTAATAAGAAAACAAACAACTTGACCCCTACTTCCAAAAACAAGGACAAAGAATTTGAATAAACACTAAGGAAGATATATGATTGTCTATTAAGCACATAAAATGAGGCAAATTAAAACCACAATGATATGACTAGACAACGCTTAGAAAGGCTAAAATTAAAGACTGACAATGAATAACACTGGCTAAGACTGGGAGCACCTTGAAGTTTTACATATTTCTGGTGGGGATGTAAAATATTACATCCACATTGGAAAAGAGTTTTGCAGTTTATGATAAGGTTAAACAGTTACTTAACATATGTTCTGGCAACCCCACTGCTAGGTATCTACCAAGGGAAATAAAAATATATGCTCAAAAAAAATGTAGGGATGTTTATAAACTTCTTAAGTTAAATCTAAAAATTGGAAACACATGCATGTTCATCATTTGGTGAATAGATTAACACATTTTGGTTCAGCCATATAGTGGAATATTACTTAGCAATAACAAGAAGTGAAGTACTGATACATACAACATGGATGAATCTCAAAATCATATGCTAAGTCAAAGAAACTAAAGACAAAATTGTACATAATCTTTGATTTCGTTCATATGGTATTCTAATAAAGGCAAAACTAGAAGGACATATACAGCAGATCAATGGGGTCCAGAGATGGTAGTCAGAAAGGGGTTTACTGTCAAGGGTCAAGAGGTGAATATTTTGGAGTGAAAAATATTCTGTGTAATAATTATGGTGGTGGTGACATGACTGCATACATTTTAAAAAACTTATCAAGTTGCACATTTAAAATTAGTTATTTTATTGTATATGAATTTGACCTTAATACAGCTGATTAAAATCAACAAAGTTATTTTAAAGTATAAAATTAGTGTGGTTGTTATTTACATGACAGCACAAAAATAGCAACATCAGAGATCTTAAATAATTAGGTAAATGTACTTCCCTAATGGACATCGGGTGCTGAGGTTGAAGGTTATGCTAAGAGGTCAGTCTTAGCTTTATTTATTCATTTTTTTTTATATCCCACTTCAATTTTACATATTCTAAACTCTACAAAAAATGTTAAGATAAATATTTGATTTTAACTGTTTATAGGAACCTCCCTCCTGAAAAACAAATCTGGAGGCTAGGAATCTAAATTGTGGATGATTATAATTATAAAAGTGCGTTTGGAAAAGTTATTCTGAGAAAACAGTCAGTATATCAGAGTTTTACTTTAGTGGCTTTGCCACTTACAAGCCATGCATCTTGGGGCAGGCTGTTGGGGAATATTTCTTTAAGACCAAGACTTCTCATCTATAAAATGATAATAATTATACCTCTTATCTGTTCAAGATTATATTGTGATGATCAAGCAATTTATTTTAAGCAAGCTACAAACCCCTATATAAATATTGTCAAAAACAAAGTAATGTAGGAATTCAAAGTTAGAGCCCTGGCATCTCTGAGATATAGAGTCAACACCTTTTTTTAACCTTTACTTTTAAGCTTTTTTTAAGCCTTTACTTTTCTTACCAGTACAATGAAGGAATAATAAGACCTACAAGCTACAGTTGTTTTGTTACATAAACCTGAAAACAAAGAATACCTGGAAATAGTAAGAAATCAAAAATGTCACTTGTTTTCGTTACTATTTTTATTATTATTAGCAATAGTACTACTACAATTATAAATAGTTTAGTTAATTCTAAGATCTTTTCTCCTCCTTTTTCCATTTTGTTCTCTATGGAGGGGAGGAAATCCCTCCCTCTACAAGGAGCATTTGTAGGACTTGTGTCACCAGATTTTAAACAACATATACTTTAATAATTTAATATAATTTTGCAAAATGATGGACCAAGTAATTTGAATGACAAAACTTAAATAAAATCTTGACTCATATGAACATAATGAAATACTTTTCCATGTAATTGTTGTATTAGATCGTTATTTTGAAATATATACATTTTTAAATGATTTTAATACGTTAAAATGTTTTCTCAATTTGTAGAAGAAAATAATATAAATATGGCATTGCAAAAATAAGCCATATTTGGGACAGGCCTGATGACATAGTGGTTAAGTTCACACACCCTGCTTTGGTGGCCTGGGGTTCGTCTGTTCGGATCCCAGGCATGGACCTACACACCACTCATCAAGCCATGCCTTGGCAGTGTCCCACATACAAAATAGAGGAAGATTGGCACAGATGTTAGCTCAAGGCCAATCTTCCTCAAACAAAAAGAGGAAGACAGGCTACAGATGTTAGTGCAGGGCCAAACTTCCTCACCAAAAAAAAAAAGCTATATTTGGTCATGTAATTAAAGTTTATCTATGAATTACTCCTATAACTTTACAGAAATGGTGAATGTAAATATTTTAATAAAGAACAATTAGTAATTTTGCATGCCTATCTAGAAAGAAAATTGGAAAGTAGTTACAGTAAGACAGCTATATATGTGTGCATTTTTTTTACAGACTTCTTTATTTCTGAAAAGGCCCTTGCATACTTTTTCTTAGCTTTTATGAGAAATATGACCCATTCAGAGTTGAAAAAAACTATAAATTAAAAAATGAGTTTGTTCAAAATATTCATTACTATTAGTAATATCTGCCCTATTCTCAAACCTTAAAATATTTATACTGCTAAATACACTGTAGGAAAAAAGGTTTTTGACATTCCATGAAAAAAGGATTAAACTAATAATAGGATCTAAGTTAATTGTAATGGCTCATATTTTAATAATTAATGTGAAAATTATACATTTTACACTTCGTTGCTCATGGGAATTAAGGTTGTTATTTGTGTTCATTATTTGGAAGTATTTCATGGAGTAATTTAAGTGAGATGAAGATCTTTAAAGACCTTTTTAGTAGCCTTTAGAATTCTATTCACATCCTTCTCTTCTAACTTTTATTGTACTTAAATTCACTGTGGAAGTGACCTAATTCAGTAACCACACTTTTTTTCAACAATTAAAGGAATCAAGAATTGTGAGATATATTTGGTACAACTCCATAATTACTGTGATGGTTAATTTTATGTGTCAACTTGATTGGTCTAAAGGATGCTCAGATAGCTGATAAAACATTATTTCTGGGTGTGTCTGTGAGGGTGTGTCAGGAAAAGATTAGCATTTGAATCAGCAGACGGAGTAAAGAAGATCTACCATCACCAATAGAACAAGTAGAACAAAAAGACGGAGGAAGGATAAATTTTCTCTCTTCTTGAGTTGGGACATCTATCTTCTCCTGCCCTCAGACATTGGAGCTCCTGGTTCTCAGCCCTTCAGATTGGGGGACTTACACCAGAGACCAACATTGTTGAGAAAACATTTCACTAGTGGATCACAAGAGATGGTAGGGAGAGAAGACCTTCCAGTTTCCACACTTGATCCTTGGCTCCATGAATCCTGTTAATGCATGCAACAGCACAATATGCTGGTTACTGATATAGAGCATATACTGCATTCCAGAGGGCCTTATTCTTGCACCACAAGGTACTACTACCCACCTAAAGGCCATATCAGTGTTCTAAAGGCCAGCTACTACAAGATGGGATGCAAGAAGATAAGACCAGTATGGTGCCCAGTTTTCAAGATAAGATAGCCCCCAATGAACCTGCCTCCTGGCATTACACTGGATGTAGTTCTTTCCTGTGTTGTACCAGACCAAAGTTGTCCTGTGCCAACAATAGAATACTGCATGAGTGATAGTATATCACTTCTAAGATTAGGTTCTAAAAATCTATGGCTTCCTGTTGGCCTATCACTTGATCTGGGAAAAGTCATGTTATGAGCAGCCCAGTGGAGAGTCCCAAACAGCAAACTGAGGCCTCCAGCCAATAGTCAGGTGAGTAAGCTTGGAGGCAGATCCTCCAGAGAAACTCTCATGAGAGACACCCATGAACCAGAACAACCAACTTCTCCTCCATTTCTGACCTCTAGAAAATGTGCAGGATAATAAATATTTGTTGTTTTAAATCTACAAGTTTGGAATAATTCCTTAGATAGCAGTAAATAACCAATACAAGCAGTGAATTCCACGATCATGGGCTATACTTAATTTACTGAAAATGCGTTCCTTGCTCAGAAGCAATGCCTTGTGGAATAATAGGGCAGCGAATAAGGCATTCTCTAAATCCACAGCAAATAGTTTTGGCAGAAGCATTGAGGGCAGGGAAGGCAAATATGTATTGAAGGTAAGTTTATTTCAGTGAGAACAAAGTGCTAACCTTCTTGGTGGGAGAATCCCTATGCACCAGCCTACCGCCATATGAGTAGCTGTTTTCCTCTCTATATCCCCCTCCAGCCCCGTATCAGTTTCTACAGCTCAGTGATAGTCAGTTCAAGTCTTTAATCAATTTTTAAATTAGGTTATCAGTCTCCAACTATGTTTAAATGCGTCTCCCAGCAGCATGTAAATGGATAAGAAAATGTTTATCCTATCAGGTTGTCTCTGTCATTTTGTAGGTGAGTACAGTCCTATTTACATCCATAAGTGGTTCATCTGAAACATATTGTTTTCATGCTTCAGTATAAACATGACAATATAGTTACACAATAGAAAGCAAGAATGGGAAGAACTTGAAAAAACAGTTAAATAATGCATTATCATAATGGGGATTTAAAAATATCTCCCTCAGAGACACAATCCAGGAGATACGATATTAGGAAGGATAAGGAAGACAAGAACAGCACATATAACAAATTTTATCTAACAATAGTATTAGTTCTATAGTAGATAGAACTCCTGACAGTTTGAAAAGCAAAAGAGAAATTTAAAAAACAAATGATTCTCAACAGGTTTTAATGTAGAGATACACACATATATGTCCAAAAAATACAGACTGAATTAGAATATTAGAATACATCCATACCGATATATCTTTACATACATATAATATACAGATATATCTTTACATAAAAATATTATATTGTCAAGGGAAAAATAATAATACGGATCTTTGCCTACCCGAATCTAGCAGGCAAGAAAGACTAGATATGGTTTTTTAAATGATTATATAAAAAAATGTAAATATTGTATAAATATGATTTTGGTCATTTTTATTCCAGTCACATTCTTTAATAAACTTTTCATTAAGCTTTGAAACAAATGAATCAGTTTATGCTTATGAAATCACTTATGCTTATGAAAATGGAAAGTACACAGTCAATAATGCAAAAAAGTACTCAACATTAAATTAATTAATTGAATAATTGATAGTGGAAATTTATTTTGTATTACAATGCTCCTTCATTGTAAGGCTTATGTATCAGTAGAAAATATCTCAGTAAATATTTGTATGGTGGATGGTTTTCAATATGGAATATTATTTTCAATTGCCTATCTCCAGCAAAGAAGTCTCTGTTTCTTTACACGGTTTATGCAGGTGTGATAAATAAAAATACCAAACTGACCTCATGACTGTTTTCATTTATTTTTTGGAATAATTAATTTCAGTTGTTAAATAATTCATTTTTCTGTATAAAGGAAAAAAAGGCAAGTTTTTATTATTGCTGTTATTGTCTTTCCATGTTTTGATATGAGATAAAATAGTAAAATTGTATTTTTAATAAAGGTAAGTATGTACCCATGTTTTCGATGTTATTTTTATCCAACATTGACAATATTTGATATATTTGTTACATATCAAATTAGTCTATAGAGCATATACTGTATATATACTAAACTGTCATTCAGCCCAAATTATATATCACTCACATTATTATAAATATTGGTTATTAAAGTAATGAAAGGAGCGCTTTTCCATACTTTTCTGGAAAAACTCTGTTACTATATTGTTCTGTTGTGTTAAGTTTATTCTGTATTTAGCATATTTCAGAGGGAAATGTAGATACCTTCTCTCAAAGACTTCTTCCAGTTATTATCAGGAGTCATGTCCTTAAAGGTAACTCCTTGTACACAAAGATGGAATAAAATGACTACACTTGCTTGTTCTCAAAGGAAAGTAAAAATATAGCCACACTGGAAAGAAATATCAACTGTTTTATTTGCATAACTACAATTCAATGAAATTTTAATATGTTAATTTTCCTCAAAGATTCATATTTTGGAATAAATATTACATACTAATTATAGCTAACTTCTTTCCTTTTTTTAAAATAGGTTAATATCCAATCATTTAGTGATAATTCAGCCACAACATTCACTAACAAGAACTTAAAGCTATGGGTCTAGACAATGGAGGTGTGTTATGAGGAGCTGATTGTAAGGAAGATAGAGGAGCAGACAGTCTCTCTTCAAAATGTGAGCTCCATGATAGCAAAGCATTTTGTCTTTTTTGGTGTAACCAGAACAGTGCCTGGCATGTAACTGTATGTTCAATAAATATTTATTGAATGAATAAATAAATATTGCATATAAGTCAGACTTCCCAGTTTTCATTCAGTCTTAGCCAGCTCCAACTGGTTCTGGATCTCCTGGAAAGTCAAGGACCATAAAGAAGAATAAAAAAAAAATTTATTCCCTAGGTTTCTCCACAAAATAAAGTTTAAAAAATAATTATTCAGTTCCATCTATCATCTGTGGCAAATACTGTCTCCACATTATTTTTTAAAAAAATTTCAAGCATACACAAGCATTCAGGTTCAACAAGTATCAATATTTTGCAATGTTTATTTTTAAATTTATCTTCTTAAGAGTATTTTAAAGTAATACCCAAGCATCATATTGTTTCCCCCCATAATATATCAATATAATCTCTAAAAAATGTCAACATATTCTTATATAACTGCAATTCCATCATCATACCCAATAAAATTGACTTCAATTCCTTGGCCTCATCTCCTACCTGACCAACGTTCAACTTTCCTCAATTCCCCCTAAAGTATCTACAGCTACAATATTATGTAGTTGGCTTGTCCAAAATAGGACCCAAATGGATAGATTCAGAATGTCTGTCAAAGTCCATTGACTCATAGCTTTGAAGAGATAACGTGTAAGAGCCACTAACGAAATCTGTTGACAATGGGCAAAGTTGATGTGCTTTTGCTCTGATACATCACTTGTTTTTTTTGTTTTGTTTTTTTGGTGAGGAAGATTAAAGATTAGCCCTGAGCTAACATCTGTTGCCAATCCTCTTCTTTTTGCTGAGGAAGACTGGCCCTAGGCTAACATCTGTGTCCATCTTCCTCCATTTTATTTGGGATGCCGCCACAGCGTGGCTTGACAAGCGGTGGGTTGGTGCGCCCCAAGGATCTGAACCCCGGGCTGCTGCAGCAGAGCTCGCACACTTAACCACTACACCACCGGGCTGGCCCCTACATAACTTGTGCTGATCTAGAAAATTTTGGAAGTTGAAAGTTTCCAGGTAGTAAGTGTAATTTATTATATTTTTACGTTGTATACATTTTAGAAGATTAATGGTGTAGCAATGAAGAGATTTATGTTTTAAACCAGTTCTTTTGCTGAATCATCATGTTGACTTGTTCACTGAATTTCCCTGCATGTTGTTTATTCTGCACATAAGATAATATATCACAAGTCCCGCTTAAAAACAAAGATAGGGTTATTGCATAAGTATATAAATACTTTTTAATATGTGAAATACTTTAAAGTTATATTTGAAAATCAGAGGCAATATGAACAAACTGAAATTTTATTTTATTCATTTACTAATTATTCTGCAGTTATTAAGAACTTGCCACATTACGGACTAGTCCCTGGGGTAGTAATCATAATCAAAAAGTGCTTATCTTAGAGTGTTATAACTAAATGGTCGACTGTGTGTGTGTGTGTGTGTGTGTGTGTGTGTGTGTATGTAGAAGGCAGATGGAATGTGGGAGGTGGGGAAGCGTTGCAGGGAACAATCAAATTAAAAAAGTGATTAGAGCTACAATTATGATTAAAATATGCATACTGCCTTATGGGGGCACAGAAGAAAACCTTTTATGGAACTAGAAAAAATAAACCTCAGAACAAACAGTGTCATATTATTAATGAAGTTGTCTTAAACTGTTTGGTTTACACCTTTAAATATTAAAGTCAATTTATTATTTAAAACTTTATCATTTGACTGTCTCTTCTACTTGAAACATGTATCATCATCCAGGTTTAAGACTACATTTTGCCATGGATGTGAAGACATGCCATTTAGCTGTACCAGCTTGAATATATAAGTTAATAAGCCCTTCTCTGGGCTTCAGATTCCTCAGGAGGATACTGAGTGAGTGTGTTGGGGTTCAGATTTCCATGATTCCTTTCAGTTAAATACACCTATGATTCCTTTTTTGTTTTTGCTTGAGAATGACCATAGTATTAGTTCATTTTATCAGAATATTACAATTTTAAATTTCAATGACTGTATGTTTAATTAACATGATTAAATACTTCAAAAATGACAGTAATTGTATAATGTGAAAAAATATAGTAGTAGTAATATAGCTTGTGGCCTAAACATATATGCTGCTTTTCTTTCAAATTCCTTAGTATTTAAAACGGGTCACAAACACCAGTCATCTGGCAAGCAGCAGAAGAATCAATCAGTCAGCACTAGTAAAAACATGGATTCCTGGCCACAGTATCTAGAAATTCATATTCCTAAATTTGGGTTTGGCTCAGCAATCTGTAATTTTAAAGAG
Source organism: Ceratotherium simum simum (assembly GCF_057802395.1). Classification (NCBI taxonomy): domain Eukaryota; kingdom Metazoa; phylum Chordata; class Mammalia; order Perissodactyla; family Rhinocerotidae; genus Ceratotherium; species Ceratotherium simum. The sequence goes on along the minus strand of NC_141908.1, from coordinate 70,519,507 downwards.
CACATCAGTAGATTCTGGTAGGTAGTTAGGTTTGAGAATTTATAACCTTTCTTTCACTTACATAATATTTACCTCATTTACTTTGTTGAAATTGATAATAGAACACTTGTCCAAGGTTATTAAATCTTCAACAATGTCACACAAACATCGAGGAACAAATTATGGATAAAACACAAGATTTCCACTGATCTTTGAAAATGTAGGAATTTATTTTATTAAAATATAAATTATTCATTTTATTTATATGCTATAATCTGAATAAAATATTTAAATTATGAACATATTAATATTAAACTATAACTGGTAACATATTAATGCAATTCATTATAAAAGCTCTGTAGTAAATACAAAATGCAAATAAAAGATATAAAAGCTGAAGTGTTTCAGTGTTTAATCTGCTTTAGTAAACACTCAAAGTATTCTTTATTGGGTTAGGAATTACATATACCATATAGAAAAGTACAGCTTTAATTTCTGGAATAATGTATAGAAAATAAGTACCTTAAATTCTTCGAGAAATAAGTTTGAATATTATGTTAAAATTATTTCTGTTCTAAACCACCACCACAGAAAACCACCACCACAACAAAACAACACCACCAAAATTCCTATGTTGAATTATTCTCTCTAGTCCACATCCACAAACTCTAAATTATTGATGCTCTAAAATCACTTCTATAAGGCTTTACCATCCCGGTGTTTTAAATCAATCAAACTTTTAATTCAATACATAAGTATTTAATAATCCTATGGGGTGAGGAGGAGATTTGTTGAGTCTAAGTTATAAAATAGGTCTAGAGTTGCCTCCCCACTCTTTTTTTTAATTGAATGAATTTAGCATGTAGCATTGTGTAAGTTTACGATGTAAAGCATGTTAATTTGATACGTTTATATATTGTAATAGGATTGCTGATGTAGTGATATTTATCACATTGTATAATTATAGTACAATGTTATTGTCTGTATTCATGACACTGTGCATTAGATGCCTCCATACTCTTATTACCATCCTGCCCTCCCATCTCAGAGTGTTGGGTTTCCTAAGTTGCTCTCCTTGATCACATTTCTTTGCTGAAACCTCAGGCTTATAGGATATCTAGCTCCTTCCTTCATTTTAACTCCTGTAGAATTTTGTTAGGCTGTTTCTCCTTGAGTTTTCTGTGAGCATTTTGTATCATTCGCAATTTATTATCTTTTATTTTCAATTCTCTCCTGTCTAGGGCTAAGATTTCACTTTAAACTCAAGGTCAGGTGTCAGAATGTTTGTAGTGTCCTCTGAAGTACTGGGATCAGCTGACACAGTCATATTTAAATAAAGGTCTTTGAGCCCAAACCCATATCCCACGGTCTCTAGGATTCTTGATGGTTTATATATGTTCAAATCATCTCAGATGAGGATTTCTTGCTTCTATGGAATTTTTAATCCTGGCTTTTTCATATTGTGCCCCTCCTCCCATCCCCTTTGAATACAATTTCACAATTTTGAGAACCTCCCTGAGGATTGCACTGTTCCCAAAAATGTGTACAAGCTATTTTGAGAGTGCAGAGACATGTTACAATATAAAACAATAACAGTTAGTGTGTGGCTGAATATTAGACTTCACTGTTGTTCTAGCCTCTGACTATTCTTCCCATGGGAGAGTCCTCACTCATTGTCTTCAGTCCCGTGATCTGCCATACTAATTCCTTCCCATGCAAATCCTGTTGCATTTTTAGGCAATGCATTTTAACCAAAAGTGGTCATTGAGGTATTACATGTAAATAAAATCCACACTCCATATTGGGCAAATTATACCGACAATTTCTAAACTAAAAACATCTGTATTTGACAAGTATTTTCCTCATTCTCTTTCTATCTGTATAATAAATTTTGCATTTCTCTTAGCTACTTCCTGTTATTCTTTCTTCCCTTAGCTATGAGGCCAGTTCTATCAAAGATGTCTCAATTCTTCCACTCTTGGAAAGACAGTCTTTCTCTTCTCCAAATTATCTATAACAATCCCTGCTATTTTGCTCTTTAATCCCTCACACCAGGACAGGGGCAATGGCTTTTTAATTAATCTCTGCATTGTCAATTTATGCCTGTTCCAGTCCATGCAAATATTGGCAGAGGAAATTGGAGAACAGCAATCTAGGTAGGAATAGTACCTAAGATAATACTCGTAATTTTTTTTTTTGCTGAGGAAGATTGGCCCTGAGCTAACATCTGTGCCGATCTTCCTCTATTTTGTATGTGGGATGCCGCCACAGCATGGCCACCGACGAATGGGGCAGGTCTGCACCTGGGAACTGAACCTGGGCCGCCAAAGTGGAGCATGCCGAATTTAACCACTAGGTCACAGGGTCAGCCCCATAATAGCTGTAATTTTTAAAAATTAAACTTAAACCTTTCATTTCCTTAGCTCTGTGCCCCAATTTTTACTAACTCCACACTGCCCATATGATAAAAGTGAATGTTGTTTGCCTAGTATGTCAAGGCCTTCTACAATTCAATGCCATGTGCACCCTAGCTGGTCCAGGCAGTTTGCTCACTGTCGTCCTGAATGCACCACGGACATTCCCGTCCTTTGTCTTTGCTTCTGCTTCTGCTTCTGCACCTGCCTGTCCAATACTTTCCTTTCTATTTTCACCTACATGTTATTCATTCTTTAAGACTCAGTATAACTTTATCTCTATCATTATTCCTTCCTTAGAAAGCGTTGGTAAAACTAAAGTCCATAAATTTTCCCTGACTAAAAAGAGGAAAGTAGATTCAGGCAGGTTATCAGTTGTAGATCCAGGTTTTGATAGCTTTAGAGGACTGTCCCTCCACCAGACTCTAAGATGATAACTCCACCACCAACCACCACTGTAAGTTTTAAGAATAAAGAAAGTACAGTACACTTATTCAAATTCTATTCTCAACCCCAAATAACTGTTTAGAACAATAAAATCCTAGAAAAATACTTTAAAATATTTGATTATATATAGAAGTTACTGTCGGTTTTTGGTTCTAGTGGTTGCAAGGCATTTTCCCAATGTATACTCTTATTTGTATTCACCAGTAGGATTGATTACTAATCAATTAACTAATATATTGTTAATAATATTAAAATGTAAATTGATTGTTATTTTACCTTAAAGAAAAATCAAACATTAAAGGCAGGTTTAAAGTAATTGAATGCAATGTGTAGTTATAATGGGTATTTTAAATTGCAGAAAATAGAAAATATTTTCATTTATCTAAAATGAAATTTGATGCAATATTTCATAACAACACAGAAAGGTGTTGTCTATCTCAGCTTTGCAATTAAACATCACAAAACTATACATCATATTCCCACATTTGCTTCTAAGTGATATAATATATGGCGGTGTCTCCAGTTATATAATTTTAAGAGACAAGAAGCTTCAAATTCCAAAAATGAAATTTATATTCACATAGGAATAAAAGAAATAAATTCTGGAAGAGACATACATCTCTGCTACAGAGTTGAAGTAACTTATTATAATGGAAATCATCTTTTTATGAAATAAAATAAATCTAGTATAAAAATAAATTGTGGGTACATATGCAGTAACCTATTAATTATACTTCCGTCCCTGTAGGTTCATAACTTATGGTAGACTTCATTCAAGTTTTGATTATTTTTCTTTATATTTGTCTCCAAAACTTTCATATCTCACGTGTTCTTTAAAAATATGTATTTAACATCTCTTAGTGGATTTATTTCCTTTGCAAATACTCTTCATGGGCCCATTAATTCTATAACTTTCATCTAGATTTTATTTTCTCCCATCATAAAAATGGACATTGACTTAAGCAATATTCTATCTTTATTGATAGTGACAGCTTCTAACTCTTGGCATATCACCCAGATTAGAATTTTTGAAATGTGAGTTAGGTGCACTTTGAAAATGTAAGTAAGGTAAGAAAAAGGTTTGCAATGAAAGGACAATTGAGACTTATTTTTTGAATAAGACAATGGAAATGTTGTCTAACAAGCATTGTTATATAGCAATTAAATATTTTGACAACATATTATTTACTTAGATATACTGTTATATTGACATAAAATTATGACTATGTTTTTAAAAATAACACATTTTTAGTTCTTACCAAAAAGTGCCCATTATGGATCTTCCTACTTTACCCTCACTCCACATCCCTGTTTTTTTTTCTTTTCCTTTCTTATATTCTGCTGTTAAAGTTCAGCAAGAGGTTCTATTATTCAGCATGACTACTGCTGTCATTTAAAATTTCTCTAGTTATATCTAATTTGTCATGGAGTTAGCCCAGCGTACTTTTTTTTTTGGTCCAAAATCAAGACTACCCTTGCTTATTTATGGCCTCTCAATATAGTATCTTCTGGTTATTGAAATGATAGTCTGTGGAAAACAATTTTAGAAAGCAGCAAGCCAAATCAATTTTTAAAGACAACTGGTTAGCACCTTTATTCAGTCTTCACCTTGAAACCAGAGACAAGCCAGTACCAAAATTTTGCAAGGGAGTCTATGGAACGTTAGTGTCAGTTGGCACCCTATTTGGGACTTACGTATTGAGTCATTTATCTTACCATGAAATGAGCAAAAGAAGTACCAGTAATTCTGATTATCTGAGTGGAACTCAAAAATATACTATGATACAATATTGCACTACCTGTCTTCATTGGGGCATATTCTTTAGCCGCAAGTGGTCTTCTGTAATGAAGGAAAGCCTTTATCAGTCCCTGATTACTCATTTCTCACGTTAACGCAGCTCTGCTCAATCAGGAATCTACACTTGCGTTCCTTATGGAGCCTTTTTACCTTATTCCTTGTCTTAGTCTTCTTGGGTTGCCATAAACAAAGCAAAAGAAATTTATTTTCTCACAATTCTGGAGCTAGAAGTCTGAGATCAAGGTGCCAGCATGGTTTGGTTTCTGCTGAGAGCTCTCTCTCTGGCTTGTAGATGACTGCTTTTTTTCTGAGTATTTACATGACCTTTCTCTGGTGCCTGTGCATGGAGAGAGGGAGAGCTCTCTCTCTCTTCCTCTTCTTGTAAAGTCATCAATCCTGTGGGATTAGGACCCCACCCTTATGATCTCATTTAATCTTAATTTCCTCCTAAAAGCCCTATCTCCAAATATAGTCACATTGTGGGTTAAAGCGTCCACATGTGAAATAGGGAGAGGGGAACACAGTTCTGTCCATAGCACTCCAATTTACCTCCAAAACCTGCCGTCTCTTTAGCTTACCCCTCAGTGCCCGTGGTTCAAGGTGATTTGCTGTATCCTCACTGATAGAAAGGCTCCCATCTTGTAATTGGGAAGGGCGGCACATTGTCTTTTGCCCCCATAAACCCGATAGCTAATTCTAAATACATTTGTTTCCTGTAGTTCCTGTTCTATTTCTAACAATCTTGATGTCCCTCACCATCCTGATAGAACAGTGGAATTCTGACTAGTATAACTGGTCTTAATTTATGAGTTAGTTAAATTTATTTTGGGTGCATATACCAGAAACTTATTCTGGCTGGTTAAATTAATGAAGCAAGTTATAGGTTGGTTCCTGAGGCATCAGGCATATTATAGAATAGCTGTATTATCATAGCTAGGGATGTGGTGAACCAGTTCCCTTCAAGGGAACTCAGCAGTAGAAATTCATGGACCTTCCCTCCAGAACCTGTAGAAATGAATCTGAGATCCAGTAACATTTCATTCTGTGTTTACTACCCGCAAATATTAATTTTTTTTCTTTTTACTTTGACGTAGAATCTGATTGGCCCGTTTGGAAAATACACCCACCTCTGAGTTAATCACCAATAGCCAGTCAGTAGGATTACATAGTATATGGGCTCTGTACTGGGGGCTAATCTAACAAAAGCAGCAATCAGTTATGAGCTGCAAAGCCAGTGCAAGAGTAACCTATATTAACTGCAAAGAATGAACAGAGAGAAAGGAAAAAAAACACAACAAATATGGTAAATAATAGAAACGGAACATTTAGAGCCACAGAGATTTTGCTAACTATGAAGGAAAAACCTCAAAGAGCAAACATCCAAAGCATTGCCTTTCTTTATATTTCACCATTTAATGTGTCAGTCATTACTACCATGGACTATTATCAACATTAGACAAGGAATTATGCAATTAGGCACAATGTAACTTTCCTTCATGGTTGAAACAGACAGGGCAAACATACTCAATTTATTTACTCTTTGCCCAATCTTTTCCTGACAAATCCCACCATGTTTTTTTCCAAAATTTTCCCATAATTTCCTACTGCTTTGCTTTGCCCAATAGATTTTGAGTATGTTCCACCTTTAGAGGCATCTATGTCAGTGTGTGTAGCGTAAGCAACACAATTCTCTCTGAAGGCTCAACTCCCTAAACCTGCTAAGTGAGGGTCTTAGATTATCTCATTCATTACAGTGGCGGTAACAGCATTTGGTACAGAATTTAGGATACATTAGTATAGCCTGGAGGGTAATCGCACAAAATAATACACGACCACAGGATCTTAGGATGTTGTAGTGATGCTTTTATTTTTTTATTATTATTATTATTTTGTTTTGTTTTATTGCGGTCACATTGGTTTATAACATTGTATAAATTTCATATTTCATTGTATAAATCATCATATTTATATTTCTGCATAGATTACATCATGTTCACCACCCAAATACTAATTATAATCTGTCACCACACACATGTGCCTAATCATCCCTTTCATCCTCCTCTCTCCCCCTTTCCTCTCTGGTAACCACCAATCCAACCTCTGTCTCTATGTGTTTGTTTGTTGTTATTTTTATCTTCTACTCTTGAGTGAGATCATATGGTATTTGACTTTCTCCCTCTGACTTATTTTGCTTAGCATAATACCCTCAATGCATGATTGGATAAAGAAGATGTGGTGTATGTACACAATGGAATACTACGCAGCCATAAGAAAGGATGATATCCAGCCATTTGTAGTGATGTTTTTAAATTCTACATTTTTTTCAGAACTTGTGTTTTCCACAGTTTTTCTTCTAAGTTCAATTTTGCAACTTTTATTATGTATAATTAAATTTGAGCAAAATGCTGTATTTTCTTAAGGTATAAGATCTGCATATTTTCACTCCAGTCTGTAATCTATGTGACTATCTATATATATTAAATGGAAAGTCTAGAGCAGTATTGTCTAATACCATAGCCCCTCCTCAAATGTGGCTATTGAGCATTTGAATGTGGCTAGTCTGATTGAAATGTGCTGTAAATGTAAAATAGATGCTGTATTTTGAAGATTTAATATGAAAAAAAATCTCAATAATATTTGATTACATGCTGAAACAATATTTTAGAAATATTGGTTTAAATAAAATATATTATTAAAATTCTACCTCCTTCTTTACTGCCTTTTTAAAAATATGGTATTTAGAAAACTTAAAATTACATATGTAGTTCCACGACTTTATTCTGTTGGACAGTGTTGGCCTAAAGTTACAGCATTTGTTATGCAAACATTTAAAGTAAATGCCTTTCTAATGATCAGAACATAAATCTAAATTACTGTTAATAAAATACTAATTATGTAATAGATGTATTTTTTTTCTGGTCAAAACAAAACTGGCATTATCTCTTTCACAGTTATGATTTAATCCTGTCATAAAGTGTGTGCTCATAGGATTTGCTGATGAAATAATTTTTTAACTAAAGAAAATATCACCAATACTAATAAGAGTATGCTTCTGTTCTCCACTGAGCAAAATATATTTTTAATACTACACAATTATTTTTATAACAGATAACAAATATGTCTATGTTGTTCTATGAAGTCAATTTCTACTTAAAAATACATATTTATAGTGGTGCCAACCAAATGGCACTTCTTTCTTTGAGGAAATCCCACCCATCCTTGCCTTTGCCTCTCCCTGACCTCTTTTTCATTATAGTTCAGCTGTGGTGCAAAATACTATACATGAACTAGTGGGTTATTTCAATGCCCCTTATCATATGGGCAAAGAACAGATTAAGTGAATGACTCCTTTTTCAATATCCCATTTGCTCAAAGGGTTGCAGGTACACCGTTATGGACTGAATGTTTGTGTCCCCCTAAATTCATATTTTAAAGCCCTAGTTCCCCTCTGGAACATGATGGTATTTGGAGATGGGGCCTTTGGGAATTAATTAGGGTTATATGGGGTCATGAGGTGGGGCCTTCATGACGGGATTAGCGCCTTTATCAGGGATAACAGAGAACTTGCTTTCTCTCTCTCTCTCTCTCTGGCTGCCATGTGCAAGCCAAGAAGAGAGCTCTCACCAGAACCCTTCCATGCTGGCACCCTGATCTCAGATGTCCAGCTTACAGAACTGGGAGAAATAAATTTCTGTTGTTTAAGCCATCTAATCTATGGTATTTTGTTATGGCAGCCTGGGCTAAGACATATATTAATAGAATTCATAGTAAATATCAGTTATAGTAAATCCTCTCATGTTAAATACTGAGGAAACGTCTGAGAAGTGGCTGGATTTCAGGAAGAGTTTCTTTATCGTTTTTAGAAACTGCATTTAATTATTACCTAATTAGTTGGTCTTATACATTTTTCACTGGGAAATTTATTGAAGTATTTCTACCCCTCTAACAAAATATGTGAAAGAGGTTAATGTTTCTCATAACATTGTAACATTTTTGCTTAACTTTATACAGTTTGAGTAACCAAAAGCATAAGTTATGAACACAATTTTTTATATATTTACTATTTACTATTCATTCAATTTTTTGCTTCCAAAACCTCCTTTCACAAAGTTACATATTGGCCTGAAATTTCTTCATATCTTTATCCTTTTCCAGGATTTGAAATATGTTTTTTGATCACCATCACGTCCCTAACTGCTTGACTAGATTTCCTTCTTAAAAAAAAAATAAAGAGCTGAATTGTTCAAAACAGGAATAGTGTAGACTTAATAATCTGGTTAGTCAGGTGAAAGTACTTAATTTTTAACCAAAAAATACAGATTTAACTTACCTACATCTCCTGCTTTTCTCTGCATGGATGGACACAGACTTGAGTCTAATTAATTAATTAGCTAATTAATTCATAACAAATTGAATTTTGACATATTTCAAATATGCTATTGAATTAACTGCCAAGTCTTTGATGAAAAGACTGCTATTTATTTCTTAGGGAAAAAATGATTTTTTTTTTTCACAATTGTTTCTCCAGTCTTCTCCAAATGAAAACCTGATTAATTTGAACAAAGTTTGAAACTTCAAAAATTGTCTTACCATCAAAGATTAATTTTTTTCTGATCCCTTCATCTTTACTTAATATTTACTTTTTCTTTATGACAGTGCCAAACAGAAAGATTTTTTTTATGAGAAAAAGAAATTCTCAGCAGTGCTTTACAAATGAATTCTGCAAACTGTGATTCATAAGAGATGACATCTCCTGTAATTACATCTGAGTATTCTCTTATGTGTGTTCTGCCAGGAATATATTAAATCACACTTGCTGCCCCTAGCTAGTCTTTAGTGTTTTCGTTTCTGGCCCAGCTCCCAACCTAGAAAACCAATAAATTCTTCTTTATACATGAAGCTGTCTTTATTACCTTTCCTGTTGCTGTGTTCATTGGTCTTTTAACAGTTGAGTGGATTCCCTTGGTGTCATTGTTATTATCACATTTTTCAAACAGCTGTAAGACAAGATTAAATATTATTCTATAGTCTGGGGTCAAAGATATGACTCTTTTGCTTTAATTCTAAAGCCTGACTAGGATATTAATTCTATTTCATTTTGGGAAGGAAGCTTTGGTCTCCAAAATTTTATTGGAGTCAAATTCTGCAAAAAAAAAAAAGGCAATTTTTCAGTGGATTAAAAAAAAATCCAGCTCCCTGATGAACTACCAAATTAGAACTGATTTTTTTTCTTTTCCACTAGTGAAATTTTAGTGTTCCTCCCAATCCAGAAGCCACGTTCTTGGATGTCAAGTTTCATCCTAAAGTAATTTAATTTTCAATTAAGCCTAGGAAGTTTATATAACAGATATACTGAAAAGGAGGTAATGCTAGCGGTTTCCAGATCCTAAAGTTCTATTGATAATTCTAAATGTAAGCTTCTATATATTAACTAATTGAACCGCATACATGTATATAAACTTCACATACGGCAGATCAAGTTCATTGGTACTGAATAGTTCACATAGTTGCTCATTATTTTCCTACACATTTGTGTGAAATCAGAATTTGAGTGATTTCAAAAGTATGGATTATAGTCTCTTACTGCTTATAATAACAGTTGATCAATTTCAAAGATTATCTTTTCTTCAACATTGAATTGAGTAATAATATTTTGCCTATAATTCTGTAACTTTTCTTTCCCTATGATAAAAGTCTTTTCACTTGGAAAAACTGTTACCTTTTTCTCAATATTTTTCCACACAGGAAACTGTATCCCTGGCAACCTATAGTCAGTCACCACTTAAGTAAACTATACGAAAATATTTTATCATATAGTCCTGAAATTCCACATTTAAAAATGGAAAAGAAAAAATATGAAAATAGAATCCAGTGTAAATTTCAATTTCAATGCCTTTTCCCCTTTCTGTTTTGAGTGTGTATGTTTAACCCTTGACAATGTCTCAAAGAATTGTAAATTTTCTTGTTCATGTAGACTCTTTGGCATGAAGATACATTCAGTCATTTGTATTGGTTATAAAATAGAAGACAAACAAATATCTTCAATTAATGCATCAATAAGTTGGACCTATCACCATTTTCAAAATTAGGATGTGTGTGTTCTCATTATTGTTGATAATTTTAATTATTTTTCAAAAATTTGTCATTTGAAAAACAAATTCTTAGTGACTATAGCACACATGAATATAATATACTAATTATCTAAATGAAGAAGTTGAAAACAAGCCAAATATACTTAAAAATAGCATTAATTAAAACATCTATGTTATTTGAATATACAATTTCATACAAATTACTAAAATAGCTAATAATATACTTGTTTATATATTTATAGAAATATATAATCTCACACAAAACATAATGATCTCTCCTAAGGAACATTTAATATTTTCCACAAGATGAAAAAAATCAAACTAATGCTAATGCATCTGCAGCACTAAAGATTTCCCAAACTTCCTCAGTCCATTTTAATCCCACGTCTCCTCCTCCACTTTTCTCTTTTAGTTAACCTTCCAATTAAGTAGTAAGTCAAAAGGAATAAGGAAAAAAGTTATAGTTGGTGTGGTAAGAAAATAGAATTGGTGATAATTCAGGAAGAAGAATCTATTTTTGTTTCATTGCTTTTTTTTTAAAAGCAAAGATAGGCTAGATTGTGTTCATAAGCAAAAGATGAAACAAAAATATTTAAAATTATCCAAACAACAATTGGTGCTAAGAATAATTTATTATCACATAATAATAAAAATAATAACTTCCTTTTTATTTATGAATAAATATATACCAGGAATACATACTCTGGTTTACATATGGCCTTTCATTAATCCACACAACAACCATATCTTGATTTTATTAGTTTCCCCATGTTTTCAGATGAGAAAAAATCTGAATTTCAAGACATAATTTTAAAGCCCAAGGTTTTAACTTTTAATCTGTTCACATATTCATTGAGTCTAAGCAACTATAGAGTGACAAAAGTAACAACAAAAAATCTAATTGGAAACATTGTCTTTTCTTCAGTGCTACACAAACTGGGCAAGGTTTATATAATTAAAACTTCGTATTATTAAATACAGTGCCAGACATTTCTGGTCTGCAACATAGCTACACTGGTTGGCAGTTTCTGAGACGATTAATTTTTGACAGAATTAAGCCATTTTAGGTTAACTTAAGCATTGTGTTTGTGTGCATGTGAATTTGATTTTCAGACTTCTAAAAGTGTTTTTTCTAATTACAAAGCTCTTTGAATTTTCAGTAGCAAACTCTAAACATTTTATTTTTCCCTTAGTTAAAATTTTCTTCTTCAAGTATAAGATGACTTTACCAATCACAAAAATTCATAACAGTTTAAAATCGAGTAAATTCACTACGTTTAGAAATATACTAAAATTATTTGGAATGAAATATGCAATGCCCAATCACTTTCACTATAAATTAATAGTTTTAAAGTGTATTTTAATAGGTCAGAAACTCTATGCATAATAAAGAGAAAAACTATGCCTCTTCCATTTATTTACTATCCCCTAGCTCTCCCGTGACAATGTCATCAAACAAATTAAATTGAATCCAAATTAATTTTATTGACTGCCTACTATTTGTCAGTTCTTGTGATAAGTACTGAAAAGATAAAGACTAATAAGAAAAACATTTATACTCAAAGGGCTTTCAGTCTGGTAGATAAAATGGGAAGAAATAAAAGATTTTGAGAGCCTGCCATATGCCAGCAGAAACAAGTCTTTTAATATGTATTATCCTACTTCACAGACAACATAGTGGTTAAGCATCTGAATTGAAGCTAAATTGTTTGGGTTCCCACTTAGTAATGAGTGGTCAAAGGCAATCTATAAAATCTCTCATTCTTTTTCCAGGTAGAAAATTGGATAATAATCTTGTTACTGAGATCTGGGAAGTCAAATATTGAGTTGACAGCATCAAAATGGAGGAAGCCTAGACCCTGAGTCACAGAGGAGAATCTCAGTGGACTCACATCTAGCTTTATCTGAGCAAGAAATAATCTTTCATGGTGCTAAATCACTGCAGTTTGGGGGCTTGTGTGGTATATCTGTAGCCACAGTGCAGCCTACCCAGACCAATATGGAAAGTTGGCTTTAAGTATTGTGCTGCCATAATAAAGTAAAATATGTGAAATTGGATTAGTAGTTGGGCAGTGGCTTTGCAACAAACTAACTGAAGTATCCCATTCAATTTGTCCATTTCTATCTCAAGGTTGAGTCATCTACCTTTGATTCAAAATATCTCTTATTCAAACCAACATTTAATAAAGACCTATAAAAATGCAAGGATTTTGGATCTTAAAAATAAACAAGACACTTAACCTGCTTCAGGAAACACACAAGGTAATAAAGAAGATAGATATGCAGGAAAATAATTGATATATGGAATAATACATCCTTATTAAGTAATATACTAAATGCTCGAAGGGCATAGAGAATGTGAAATAAACTGAAGTTGGAGGTATCAAGAAGGACTTCACAGAAAAAGAAGTATTTAAATAATGTTTTAAGGGCAAAACAAGAGTTTGGAAGACAGAAATGGCAGAATGCTTATCCAAAGAGAGTGATCAGTAATGTGCAAGGGTAAGAGAAAGGGCAGTTCAGGGAATCACAAGAAGCCTATAGTGCAGGAATGGGAAACGGCCCCGTGATGAGTCTGGAGAGGTTTGCAAGAGCCAGAGAATAAAGGTTTCTGTAAGAAGACAAAGATCATTTATTTATTTCTTGTAAGTAACAAGGGTACTGAGCTACAATTGGAGATCAGTTGGATGTGAGGAGAGGAAAGGAAAGGAAGAAGAAGAGAATGATTTTCTAAATTGGAGAGATGCATGTGAAATATAAATAGATATACTACTGGATAAATGGATATGTTGGAAGACGAAATTTGGAAAATCTCCTAATGTGTGCCTTTTGATAGCTGTTTTGAGGGGCCTATAAAACATATAGGGAATTACAGCCATTAGGTAGGGAAATTGGATAATCTCATGACATTACAGGCACAAGGTTCATCATTTTGTCAAATAAACATGAAATCTGGAAGAAAACAATATATCTGCAGAGGTCAGAAAGTGCTCTCTTACAACTCGCCTTTTATTCAATTTTCCTGGCTTGTAATGAAAAGGATAATCATTTCTTTAAAAAAAAAGACTTTATAGTAAAGTGTGTTCATATCTCTATCTATACAAAACTGCAATGGTAATATATAAAAATGTAATTGCTATTTTATGATGTCTTTATTTTACAGTTTGAGATTGCCAGATTTTCTAATTTATTTGTGCTTCATTATAATATAGATTATGTCAATCAGTGTGTATTTGTCTTTAGTTTTGCAAACTGTTAGAAAGCAGGTGTCATGTCTTTAAAAGTATTTCTGAGTAATACCAAGGACGAAAGCATCCACCTGAGGGAGCTTAATATGTAACTGTCCAGATGCTCACCATTTGTAAACTACTCCCTGGGTGTAAGTTAGGCACTTTGGCAATGTGTCAATATGTTAATAAGTATTATTCTGATTCTTACTCTTTCATGTCATTAAGGTATTGTAGAGCAATAACTTCAGTAAGCTTGATCATGATCATCACCAAATAATGAACCCACAAGTTATTTTGAGGTACATAGTAGGTACCATGAGTTCATTAACACCTTCAGAAATTGAGAGTTGATGATGATAAAGATTCAATGTTATGTGCAAGTGGCATATTCACTTCTATTTCTTGGTTAACTTTTAATATATTATTTAAATTCTGCATTATTTGCTTAGGAGAATTGAAGGGATGTGCATTCTAAGATTCTTTTTTTAATGGGTACATATTATATCATCCAATTTTTTAAATCTAATATGTAACTTTATTTTTCAGAACGTGTTGTAAGTAGTCTATAGAACATTTTTGCATTAATCAATTTTTTATGATTTTTGGCATAAATATGGATATTAGTATATATGAACATGCAAAAACTTGACTTTCCCTCAATAAAAATGTGATTTTCACAAGGAATCATGGCTTCATTTCCTTTAATTTCTTCACAGTTCACAGCCTATTATTTATCAAACATCTGTAAGTGAAATAATAAGACAATAACAGTGTTGAATATGCAAATGTATATAAAAATTTGTAGTCATGCACAATAGGCCCACATAATCATGGAAAATAAGTAACAATATCAATTGAATAGGCAGATAATTATAAAGATTGAAAAATAACTGATTTTGACTTTATTATTTGAGATCATCTCACCACTTATCACTACCACCAAATTTAAACAAGGCGAGAAGTCTCCGTGGTTTCTTAAGTCTCAGTCTATGTATGTAACTGTTTTTATACATTTGAGGTTCATCATAATTGAATGGGTCAAAGTTTCACTACCATGTAAAACCACATGTATTTAAGAATCCCGGAACGTATTTTCAGGAGCCATATGACATCCTGCTGCAGTGCCCAGGAAGAGCTGTAATTACAGCTAGACTTCATTTCATTCTCATACCCTTAGCTACAGTAATTGCCAGGAAGTTTACAGCTAAAACACTTCAACTGGCTGACGTCCCTTAAGAATCTTATATTAGCAGATTATGTTCCTGTACTTCTGTGTTCACCCTGATGTCCTCCGTACAGGCTTTTAGCAATCAGATAGCTGTATTATTTTATTTGATTTTGTTTTGTTTTAAACAAACCAATAATTAATCTTGTAATCCAAGTAAAAATAAACATTAATTAACACTTTTCAAATTGTAGAAAGCTCGACATCAATAAATGTACAATTTTACAAAAGAAAATCCATGGTTTAAGCCACTCAAAGATTAGCTTCAAAGTAGGGATGTCAACATATATATTATTTAATGACTTGTAATTATTGACATGTATCATTGATGAACTTGACATGATTTCTATTCTTAACACCCATGTTGAATTCAGATACTTTTAAATGAAATATAGTGTTAGGAGACTATATTTTTGTCATGAAGGGATGTGATTAATTTTGTTGATTAGAATAAAAAATGAGTCAACAATACCTGAGCTTCACTTTTATGACTGTCTTAAACAAAAATAGCTACAATAACAAAAAATTAACAATACTGAAGTACAGTTGATCCTTGTTATTCACTGCTTCCCTATTTGCACCACATTATCTAAAATAAACTCAAGCTATGATTTTCTCTCTGATTAATTTATTTCCAAAGTTTGTGTAGAGACAAGTATTTTCCTGAGTTACGAAAACATTGTCTATAACCTATGTTTTAAATTAACAACTTTCAAGATCAGAAAAGACAAGTGGGGAATGGGTAGTTATGTTTTGTGTTTATGAAAAACAGAAGGTATGATCTGTAATTATATCCGAAGGGTAAGCTCTGCATAAGGATGAGAGCCCAAACCACAAGCTGGAAGCTTGAGTAAGAATGGAATGTCCGTGAAATGTTACCTGGGTGTGAGAAATATCTCATTTATGTTGGTCAATAGCATGTATAAGTCAGTCTTGATAAAAAGACACGTGAATGGGGTGTAAATATTGCCTTTTCAAACATATCTCATAACCTCTTTTATTGAAGGCTTACAGAAGCCGAGTTAAAAGCAAGAATCAACTAGAGAGCTGAATATGTCCATAATACAAATGTTGGCTTAAAGTACTTGAATACATTAGTTGGGTTCCTTGTGTTTTTTTCAAGGAACACAACTCTAGTAATATAAAGACTCTTCAAATAGATATTTTCTTAACCCCTATAAGATCCAAAATCTAATCCCATTCACATTAGACATGTAATGTTTATTACATGTGTGTATATAACAATGTAGAAATTTTTCATAAAATAGAGAAAAATTCTTCATTTGGAAAAGGTCCTATCTCGTTAACATCACCATAAAATGTATGTTTCTGCCTTCAGAAGAGCACAAATTGTATTTTATTTCTTTTGACTTAATTTCGGACTGACATTAGGATCTAACTTTTGCTGTTTTGGTTGGGAAAAAGGAACTCAAAGAGCTAGTTAGGAGGCAAGTCAAAAGATTTAAAGGCTTAAACATTCTTTACAATGTTTATGGTTTTCTATAATCTGATCTGGATACAGGATTAATGCCCATATTTTTTGTTTACAATCAACTCTTGATTCTTGGTGATATACCAATTATATACTTCAGAGATATGGTTCTCTACTTTGCCGTAGTGTCATTTTTCATTTGTCGTCTAGCCCACATGTTTTTGATTCAATGTATTTTCAGTAAAGTATACAACTATATTCCAAAAGTTGTGTTTTGAATTATACTGCAAAACATTTTGGATTCATGATACTATTAAGCTTAAAACCAGAGAAGGTAATAATATAAATAGTGGGTAAATGTTATAAATTGAAGATTAGATAATGATTTCATAACTTGGGAAATACTGAATCTACAATTTTCTATATAGAGACATACATGTGCATCAATTCTGACACGAATTTTTGAGATACTACCACAGAAGTAAAATCAAATTATTTCCCCAAATTATTTCCCCAAATAAGTGAACATTTAACACAGAACATATTTTTTAAAAGTGGTTGAAATGTTTCAATATTAATTTTAACATTTAAAGTAAGTTCGCGTCTATATGAATCTCTGAAAATCAATACAAAGGCATATCAATCTAAAATTATTATATATCTTACATTTTAAATTATCAGAACATCTATTTCAAGAAGTATGTTTTGTTAACTGTTTAACTTTAGATGTATCACACTAAATTGAAAATGCGTAACAATATATCCATTCTAATTTAACTGATATTACTTGCCATAATTATCTCTTAAGAAGATAATTTACAAAATGGTATATAGAAGTACATCCCATAGGATTACAAATTATCCATAAGTAACTAAAATTGTTTATAAATATGAATAACTGTATTGTCAATCCAAATAGCCTTATAAAAATTATTTTAAATTAACAGAATAATTTAAATATCATAAGAATCCAGGTATTCATCTTTTTTTGCTGAGCAATTTAGCAAATCTTTTTAATAAATAAAACGGTGACATTTGATATAATTAGGTTCAAAACCTCTCATGAAATACCATCCATTTAAAAGTTTGTATTTTACAAACTACCACAGCTTTAGAAAAAAATATTCCATAATGAACAGTTAAAGCAAATGTCATCTCTTACTCAATCACTTTTATTTATTTAATAGAAGAAACATGAATAGAAATTCAGATACATTAGGACAGTATAATAATCCCATCACATTAATAATGCAGATGGCACAAGGAGGTTAATTACATCTAAAGTGAACAGGTTTTGTTCATAATGTTCTTTCTTTAGCTCCTGCCCACTCCACCTCCGTAAGCAAATGTACTTACTTTCTTCCCCTTGTCTTCTAACAAAATGTTGCACATGTGGGCATATAGTCCTTAACAAAAATGACTAAATCACTCACCCCAAACTTATTACCACCTTAAAGAAATTAACTTGGCATTTAAAGTAATGCTTTTGTTAGAACATTTTAAAACTGTTTAGTACGCT
This sequence comes from Ceratotherium simum simum, assembly GCF_057802395.1. Lineage (NCBI taxonomy): Eukaryota > Metazoa > Chordata > Mammalia > Perissodactyla > Rhinocerotidae > Ceratotherium > Ceratotherium simum. Next base: position 70,501,371 of record NC_141908.1, on the reverse strand, counting down.
GAGAATTGCTATATGAAAATACAGAAGAATTGCTCTATCAAACCCCAAAAGTATTATGTGTCACATACATTATATACAGTAGTATCTTGTTCATTTATTGAATGATTATCTTGTTCATTCACTCAACCGACATATACAGTACTATATACTAAGCAGACAATCATAAGTACAGACAAATGTACTCCTTGCCTCATGGTGTTTGCAGCCCACTGGGGAAGATTGAAAACAGGCAAATAATCACAACAACAACAACAACAAAGACTTTTATTTTTTTGCTGAGGAAGGTTCTCCCTGAGCTAACATCTATTGCCAATTTTCCTCTTTTATTTTTTTTTTTTTGCTTGAGGAAGATTAGCCCTGAGATAACATCTGTGCCAATCTTCTTCTATTTTATATGTGTGTTGCCACCACAACATGGCTGACTAGTGGTATATGTCCATACCTGGGATCTGAACCCAAGAACCCGGGCATCCAAAGCAGAGAGCACTGAACTTAATCACTATGTCACGGGGCTGCCCCCACAAAGACTTGTCTTTATGACAGCTGTCTCAGCCATTCACAGGTAATGGGCTTGCTGTATTTGTATTTAGTCATGTTAAATAAAATCAATCTATATACATAGTCATATTATTCACGTTAAACATGAAAAGTCATAATATTTATCATACTAAGGCAGCATAGAATTGTTGTTACAAAGCATGGGCCCTGGACACAGAATGCCTAGGTTAAACCCTGGCTCGCATATTAGCTGTGTGATCTTGGACGCGTTACTAAACTCCTCTGTACTTCAATTTCTTCATCTTTAAAATGCGGATAATATGATACTTCACAGGGTTTTGTGAAGATGAAGTGAACTAACATTGGTAGAGCATTTCAGCAGTACTGGGGACATTATAGTACTATATCAGTGTTTATTAAATAAACAAACAAAAAAGTAAACTAACAATGAAATACAGTGTATAACTTATTTTGCATAATGTGACTTAAATAATTTAACTTTTTGGTTATTTTCAAAACATTTTCCAATGAAAGAATCCCTTCAGACACATATGAATCAGTACACACACACACACACACACACACACACACACACACACACATTTGTAGTCAAGCACTGGTATCCATGATGTGTGACCATTTAAAGAGATTCATTACATAATTAGAGATAAACCAGATGCATCCTATTCTTTCACAGATTTCAAATTATAAAAGAACATTTTTGGGAGAAAAATTAGTTAAAAACCTGAAATATTTGTTGCATGTGTGTGTCTCTGTGTGTGCCATTTATAGCTTATTTTGGTAAGTTGTTATTAGCTTACTTTAGTAGGTTATTATGGGTATTATTAGTAGTGAAAATATGCATGCCTTTCTTGAAATAATGTACTTCTTTAGCCTTCTGTATCACCTCAATGACTAATGGATTTAAAAGTTTCTTGACCTTTCTGTAAAATGTGATCCTTAAAAATTTTATTGCCATTATCTTCTCTTCTATTTATAACAACAGCAACATATTAGCTCAATGCATAAGTACCTTAAAAAATATTTGCAGATCGACGCCCAGTCTCTGTTCTATTGCTGGCCTGTAAGTCAGTGGTAGCCCAAATGACACGTATTTATTTTCTCAAGATGACCCTTATATCCTGGAGATTCATTGCTCATAATCTCCCCACTCATAGAGGCTTTTATGATTCCTCTGTGGTTGATTCACATCGAAATGATATTTTGCTTTGGAAAAAATATAGTTTTATTTGCGTAAGAATTGATTCCTCTGAACATCTCTTTTAAAACATGTATTAAAAACACAACAATCATATATTGCTGGGAAAATCCACTATTAACATTTGCATGTCTAGTAAAATATCTGGAAAATAAAAGTCTTTGTTTACATCTTTAAGCTAGTTCTATACTTTCTTTTAAAAAAATCACTCCAGGCTTAAATTAACCAGGGTTCCTTGAAGAGAAAATCCTATCTTTCAGATACTTTAAATTATGTTTTTCGTGTCCCAATTTCTTAAAGTTCAAATCAGGAAAGTGTGCCCTATTAAGAAAATAATTATATTTAACAAATTTTTTGCTCTACTCGCCTATTAGATGCTAGGAAATGGTTAGATGAAAAGGATATGATTTTTCAAAACTGGCAAATTATATAAACTGGAAAAATAGTGAAAACATTAAAGAAGCAGAGATCTTAATTCTGTAAAATTTCCATTTCGTATATCATTAACTAATTTAACAATTGTCAATAATATTGAAAAAGTAGGAAAAAATAAAATAGTATTTTCGAATAATTTATATAAAAAGGTTCTGATTAAAAAATATAATTCTCATGCTACAAATAAAATTTTGACGTTTTGCTTGAGATGATTAAAAGTTTTTCTGTAGGGAGGGGAACATATGAATATGTGCTATGTCTATAGTTCAAGTAATTTCAGTCTATTTGCACAGACATTCCAAAGAAACTTTATTATATTTGGAAGAAATCATTATGCTGGCCGTTGAATATGTCATTTAATTTTAAAATACCCTCTCTTCTTGCTAAGAATGTGTCCTACAGACATGAGTAGCATTCAAAAGGATATTTTTGAATTCACAGCAGTAAAATTAAAGCTGCTATGATTTAAATGTCTGCAGATCTTAGGAGAATGACGGATAGCTAACACATCTGCATATAATGAATATGAGATCATAGAGACATGTGCAGATCATTTCAAAATCTGGCTTTTCCAACCTTTTCGTCTTGTTTCTTAGAAATATAAAGTAAGTCAGAAACATAGGAAAAAGCCAGGTACTTCTGATCAAGATATTACTTTTGCTAAACGTATTTGATTCTCCTCTATTTATTTAAATAATGCCCAGTCCATTTTGTTTTGCAAAGTGATGGTCCTATTATAATAATATTTCACAAAACACATAATGAAATACTGTCTTATTTAGAGTGAGAGAAATTAATTTTTTTCCCTGAAGAGCTGCTGTATTTTCTTTTCTCAGATAGCTATTCATCATTTTTCCCTTTATAATTTATTTCCCAGGAAACTAAGAATTAATGTTCTAAATTCCCTAAGTATATATGCTATTAATTAAGATGTTTTATATATTTTAAAAAATAAAATTATTTTCCAGTATGGAGGGGGAGGGATCTCCCCTTGCTTCCAGACGGAGGTTATTTTCGCTGACACCATGGAAGGGGTTGGATTTGAGGATTAGGGGGATAGAAGCATGGAGTCCACTGGAAAATTCTCCTTACAGCCCTCTGAGGGTGGAAGTCTAGGCTCCCCTGTTGGCATTTACTGACATGGGTGGAGTGAGGCCTTTTTTTGTGTGTTTGGTATTTTTCTGGGGTAGATAAGAATTATCTAAAAGTTTTCTGCTTCGCTAGGTTCCTCCTTTCCTGGTCTTTGGCTAGAGAGAGCAGGCTTTTATTGGGGCCATTTTTTGTCTGCACTCATTTGTTTCTAGGTTGCCAGCTTCTTTAACTCCAAGTTTGGCAAATATGAGGCAAAAAGAAAATCCAGGGAATTAACCACCTTGTCATTCCCATCTGTCATCTTTCATAGTTTTCAGAGGTTTGTTTTATACATAATGTCCAGGGTTTGTATTTGTACTTAGTGGAAGAAATAGGGAAAAGTATATTTATTTCAGCTTCTCAGAGGCCTCGTGTGAGTCATAACATTCGTCACCATCTAGGGGTAATAAGGCCACTCTCCTCTGTGGTGTTAGTGGAAACCATGCCAGAGGGCAGCAATGAGTCCCTCTTACCCCCACACAACCAAAGAAGTATCACTGGAGGCCTACTGGGGAGTTTGAATTCTCAAACTCTGAAACTACCACAGTAGTAATAAGGAGCCCACCTTGCAACATTGAGTGTCACTTGAGGCCAAGAGGGAAATCCGGATTTCTAATCCCACCTGATAGTAAGAAGGTGAGACTGCACTTCCCTTGCTGCAGCTATGTTAGAGAAAGCCAGCGAAAACAGAAGGTTTAAATAGGATACAGAGTTTCATGGCAGAATACTCAAAATATCTAGGTTTCAGTCAAGTTACTCATCATACCCAGAAAAATGAAGATCTCAGACTGAATTAAAAAAGACAATCAACAGACATCAACACTGAAATGAAAAATATGTTAGAATTACCTGGCAAAGATTTAAAATTATTCTTTATAGAGATTTTTCAATGAGCAATAATTAACATGTTTTTAAAAAAGCCAAATATAATAGAAAGTCTCACTAAAGTAATAAAAGATATAAAAAAAGAACCAACTGGAAATTTTAAAACTGAAAAATACAATAACTAGGGAAAACATTCAATGGATAAGCTCAATAGCAGAATGAAAGGAACAGAAGAAAGAGTCCATGAACTGGAAGACAGACAATGGAAATTACAAAATCTAAACAATGGAGAGAAAATAGACTGCAAAAAAAATGTACAGAGCCTCAGGAACCTGTGAGACCATAACAAAAGATCTAACATTTGTGTCATTGGAGTCCTGGAAGAAAAGGCAAAAAGGAGGCAGGGCAGAAAAAGTACTCAAAGAAATAATAGCTGAAAACTTCCCAAATTCAGCAATTATAACAATGTCTGAACATGGTGGTTTTAAATGTACATAGAGGAAATATTCAAGATGATTATAACATAAATGGGACAGAGTAAAGGAGCACAAAGGGAGGTAATATTTCTATACTGCACCCAAAGTGGTAAAATGATGACACTGGTAGACTGATGTAATTTATATATTTGTATCTATAGCTAGATATAATGTAATACCTAGAGCCACTACTAAAATCTAAACATAGGGATACACTAAAAAATACTATAGATAGATACTCTATAAGAACTCTAAAAAATGTTCAAATAACCCAAAGAAAGGCAGGAAAAAGAAATGAAAAACAGAAAGAAAAAATGGAAGATAAAAATATCAGACTTAGCCCTAACACAACAATAATTAAGTTAAATGTAAATGGTCTAAATATACCAATTAAAAGACCAATGGGCAGAGTGATTAAAACTATGATCCTGGGGCCGGCCAGGGAGCATAGTGGTTAAGTGCACTCGCTCTGCTTCGGCAGTCTGATGGTTCGCAGGTTTGGATCCCGGACATTCATCGAAGACCACACGTCAAGTAATGCTGTGGGGGTGTCCCATATAAAGTACAGGAAGATGGGCACGGATGTTAGCCCAGGGCCAGACTTCCTCAGCCAAAAAGAGGAGGATTGGCGTCGAATGTTAGCTCAGGGCTGATCTTCCTCACACACACACAAAAAAAACAAAAACTATGATCCAACTATATGTTGTCTACTAGAAACTCACTTCAAATATAGCAATATTGGCAAGTTGAAAGTGAGGACAGAAAAAGCTATACCATGAAAACAAACAAAGCAGATGTGGCATATTAATGTCAGATAAAGTAGACTTCAAAGCAAAAAAAAATTACTAGAGAAAGGGAGACTACACAATAAAAAAATAGTCAATCCTCCAAGAAGGCATCGCACCAAAAACAGAACTGCAAAATATGTGAGGAAAAAATGGACAAATCTGAAAGGAGAAATAGAAAAATCCATAATTAACTTGGAGACATCAATGTCCTTCTCTCGACAATTGATAAAACAACTAGACACAAAATCAGCAAGTATACAGAACTCAACAACACTATTTAATTAACATTTAATTAATTAACACTCCACCTCAAAACAGCAGAATATACATTCTTTTCAAGTGCACAGAATATAAACAAGATAGACCATATCCTGGGCTAAGACAAACCTCAACAAATTTAAGATAATTAAAATCATAAAAGTGTGGAATCAAACTAGAAATCAATAATTGAGAAATAATAAGACAATCTCCTAACACTTGTAAACAATACACTTCTAAATAACTCACAGATCATTAAGGAATTTTTAAGGAAAATCAAAAAGAACATTGAACTGAATGAAAATGAAAACAGGACATATCAAAATTTGCGGGACACAGTAAACAGTGCTGAGAAGGAAATTTATAGCATTAAACACTTACATTAGAAAATACAAAATGACTCAAGTAAATTATCAAAGTTCCACCTCAAGAATGTCAAAAAAGAAGAGCAAAATAAACACAAAAACAAGCAGAAAAAAGTAAATTATAAAAATAACAGCATAAATCAATGAACTTGAAAACAAAAATAGAGAAAATCAATGAAATGAGAGCATTTTATTCAAATCAATAAAATTGACAAATCTTTGCAAGATTGACAGAGAAAAAAGAGAAAAGACGCAACTTACCAATACTATAGATTTTGCGGATATCAAAAGGATGTTAAAGAAACTCTACAAACAGCATAAATTTGACCACTTAGTTGAAATGGACCAATTCCTGGAAAAACACAAACTACCACAACTCACCCAATAAAAAGTAGTTTGAATAGTCCTATAACTATTAAGTGAATTGAATTTGCATTTAAAAATTCCCAGAATAGATATGTAAAGGTCTAAATAGTTAGACTGGAGAATTCTGCAAAATGTTTAAGAGAGAATTAATACCAATTCTACAAAATATCTTTTAGAATATATAGAACACTTTCCATTTTATTTCATAAAACTACTGCTACCCTGATATGAAAACTAGACCACAAAATATGAAAAAAAAGATAACTACAGACCAATATTCCTCATTAATATAGAGGCAAAAAATTATTAACAAAATACTAGTAAATAGAATTCAGCAATATATACAAAGATTTATAAACCATAACCAAAGGGAGTTTATTCCAGGGATGTAAGACTAGTTTAGTATTTGAAAATCAATCAGTGTAATCTACCACATTAACAGGCAAAACAAGAAAAATCACATGATCATATCAATCAATGCCAAAAAAAACATTTAACAAAATCCAACATCTATTCTTGATAAAATCTGTCAGGAAAATAGGAACAGAAGGGAATTTGAGAAAGGCATCTACAAAAGACCTACAGCTCACATAATACTGAATGGTGAAAGACTTCTTTCCCCCTAAGATCATGAACAAGTCAAGTATGTCTGCTCTCATCACTCTTATTCAACATAATGCTAGAAGTTCTAGTCTATGCAATAGGCAAAATAGGGGAATAAAAGGCATAGAGATTGTAAAGCAAAAAATAAAAATTTCCCTATTTGAGGATGCTATGTTTGTCTAGGTAGAAAATCCCAAGGAGTCTACAAAAAACCCAAAACTCCTAGATCTAATAAGTGAGTTCAGGAAGGTCACAGGAGCCGAGCTAAACATACAAAAATCAATTGTATTTCTATACTAGCAATGGACGCACGGACAGCAAAATTAAAACCAGAGTACTGTTTATAATCGCTCAAAATAAATGAAACATCTAGGTTCAAATCTAACAAAGCATGTTCAGGATTTGTACGCTGAAAACTGCAAAATGCTGATGAAATTGAAGAATTTCTAAGTAAGTGGAGAGACATACTATCTTATGAATTAGAAGACTCAACATTGTACAAATGTCAAGTCTTCCCCAAATGGATATACAAGTTTAACACAATTTCTATCTACACCCTAGCAAGAAGTTTTGTAGATACAGAAAATATTATTCTAAAATTTATATTGAAAGAGAAAGGAACTAGAATAGCTAAAATAATTTTGAAAAAGAATAAAGTGAGAGGAATATATTTACCTCGTTTCATGACTTATTATATAGCTACAGTAATCCAGACAGTGTGGTATTGGCAGAGAGATAGATACATAAATCAAGGGAAATAGAGAATCCAAAAGAGACAAAATCTGCAAAATTATTTTTTACACAGGTGCATGAGAAATTAAATAGAGGAACGACAGCTTTGTTTTGCAAATGGAGTTGTAGCAATTGGACATGCATAGGAAAAAATATGAATCTTGGCCTAAGTCTCACTCCTTAGACAAAAATTAACTTAAAATGGATCACAAATTTAAATGCAAAACAAAACTATAAGAATTGTAGAAAAAAAATAATAGGAGAGAATTGCTGGGACCTAGGATTAAGTAAAATAATCCTAGACTTGATACCAAAAGCACAATACATAAAGGAAAAATTGATATATTGTACTTCATCAAGTTAAACACTTTTGCTTTGTGAAAGAACTTAAGAAGATAAAAAGGAAATCTACAAGAATATCACAAACGATATATCTGACAAAGAACTACTTTAGAATATATAAAAATCTCTCTCAAAACACAGAAAAAAAGCTAATTAGAGGGCCGGCCCCGTGGCTTAGCGGTTAAGTGCGCGCGCTCCGCTGCTGGCAGCCCGGGGTTCGGATCCCTGGCGCGCACCGACGCACTGCTTCTCCGGCCATGCTGAGGCCGGGTCCCACATACAGCAACTAGAAGGAGGTGCAGCTATGACGTACAACTGTCTGCTGGGGCTTTGGGGGAAAAAATAAATAAAATTAAAAAAAAAAACAAAAGCTAACTAGAAAATGGCCAAATAATATGAAGACACATTTCACTGAAGAGGATACCCATTGCAAATAAGCACATGAAAAAATGTTCAACATCATTAGCCATTAGAGCGCTGCAAATTAAAACCACAATGAAAGATCACGATACAACTATCAGGATAGCTAAAATATAAAAGAGGGACAGCACTACGCACCAGCGATGATGCAGAGAAGTGGGATCACTCATACATTGTTGGTGGGAATATAAACTGTTATAGCCACTCTGGGAAACATTTTGAAAGTTTGTTAAAAATAAAAAATCAAGCAACTACCATAGAACCCATACAAGCAACTGCACACTTGGTTACTTCAACCAGAGAAATAAAAATGTATTCACACTTAAACCTATATACAAATGTTTTAGTAATAGAGCAATTGTAAACAACCCAGATATCTTTGAGCGAATGGTTAAACAAACTGTGGTACACCCGTACCATGAAATTCTACTCAGCAGTAAATAAGAGCAGATTACTGATATATGCAAAAACCTGCATGAATCTCCAGAGAAAAATACTGAGTGGAAAAAAAAAAGCCAATTTCCAAGGTTACATCCTGTGATTCTATCCACATAGTGTTTTTTAAATGACAAAATTGCATAAATGGAGAACAGATTAGTGGTTGCCAGGCATTAAGGAAGGGGAGGGGCGTGGAGAGAGGTGGGATGGCTGTAAAAAGGCAATACAAAGGATCCTTGGGGTGATGGAAATACTCGGTATCTTGGCTGGATCAATGTCAATATCCTGGTTGTGATTCTACCATTATCTCAAAAAAAAGTTTAATTAATAAATAAAACAAGAATACAAAAAAACTATATCCCGTCAAATTTTGTATGCATGAAGTCATTTAATACAAACATAAAATATTATATTCATTAACATGATTAATTAACGTCTTTTAATCTAGACAATGAAAATGATCCAAAGTCTTTCCCTCTGCCATTATTTTAATACAAAAAGTAAAAGCCAACTTTTGTTAAGTGCTATGTGCCACACTCTGTCCTAAGTGCTTTATTTGTAAAGGTGTTAAGTAACTTTCCCAAGAACATACAGATATTAAGTCTAGGATTTGTATGCACATAAATCCAGTAAACTAATTTTTATTCCATAATGTAGAGCTGTTAACAGATATTATATAACAACAATGGATGATAGGTCAATTATAGTAATTATCATTTTAAAAAAAGAATTTCAGCAACCGAACAAAAGCCAGTTAAAACTTATTAAGTACATTTGAAGAACTTGTACCTAGTAATGAACTAGGTAGAGTGTTAAATACAATTCCAGCAAAATGTGCTGTGCAAAGAGCAATCTTTTTGCTCTGCAATATCACTTTTCATGAGTCGATTGTTGCTGGATCATATGCTTCCTACTAACAATGTTTTATACTCCTCTACTTAGAATCCAGAAGCATCTGACAAGTACTAGTTATCAAATCTTTTATTAATTATCTTATAGTATGGAGGAAATTGGTACATTTACAAACAAAAGAACTATTTTTTCTATGGCTAAAATCAACAACATATTTTTAGTAACAAAACTGGAAATTATATGAGGCTATCTGGGAGAAAGTATAATACTTTGATTTAATTAAATAAAAGTCACTAATATTTTTGAAATCACACAAGGCACCCGTAGTTCCTTGAAAATATGTAAAGATAAATTATAAGAAAAAACTCTTTACATAAGGGGCTTAATTTAGGATGGACAAGAAGCAGGTAAGGCAGATATATAAATAAATATCCTTCAATAGAGGAAAAGATGTACAGCTGGAAATGTATATATGATGCACAACTGAAAGAAAAGGGAACCTTTTGTGGTTAAACTTAGAAAATTTATATCTAATTAGAGCCCAGATTCTCTCAGCTTTTAAACAAATTCTTGTTGAAGTGGAGAGAGGAGACACTGAGTTTGGGAGCTTTTTATAGCCTTCAAAGTCATATATAAATTTCTGTGACTAATATCATTTGGTAGGGTGAAGGTCAGGGTAAGAGTTGGAAGAGAGATGGATCCAAGCCTGATGCACTGTGCAGTGTGCAATGCGGGCACCCTGCTTTGATGCGCAGTTTCTTCCATTGGCTGCACTGCAACTTTCATTTTCAAGACTGCCTTGGCCTTTGGAAGGGCTAGTGAAGCCTCTTTGCCAGGTGATGTAGGGAGCCAGAGTGATTGACACATGTGGGAATAGGTGAGCCCAACTCCGTTGCCCACAGGGCAATGCTGAGGGTGACTCACACACCAGTACTCCCCTATCCTGAAGGCTTTCCTCTGTAGGACATTGGAATGAAATCTTTCAAGGCTTATTCCCCTTCCCTGCCCTGCTTCTTGCATTTTCTAACTGGTTTCCCTTGGGAGTGCTTTCTTAATAAATCATGTGCACATATATCTTTGTTTCAGGTTTTGCTTCTGACCTAAGCCATAAAAGATGATTCTTAAGATTTCAAAGGATGAGTGGGATATCTGTACTCAGAGATGGAACAAAATGAACATTTTGTATAAAAAGCACACCACGCAAGCAGGAAACCATGGGGTATTTTCAAGAAGCCGTGAAACTTCTGTGTGTTGAAAAAAGAGGTTTGGATCTGTTGAGAATGCTCGTGACAACCAGAAGAAAAATTTGTCCTTAGTTCGATAGGAAAAATTGAATCATGGAAGATTTGAGCTTGCTGAGTTTAATGATGATAAGGATCTTAAGAAGATAACATTGGTTTCTAAATGCAGAATTTAAACAGGATGTCTATCAGTTTCCTAGGGCTGCTCCAATAAATTACCACAAGTTGGGTGGCTTAATACAACAGAAATTTATTCTCTTAACAATTCTAGCAGCCAGAAGCCCAAAATCAAGGTGTCTGTACTCCTTCTGGAATCCTTGTTTACATCTTCCAGCTTCTGGGAGCTGTCAGAATTCCTTGTGGCTGCGTTATTCCAATCTCCCCTCTGTCTTCATAGGGCCTTCTCTGCTGTGTTGCCTCCTCTTCTGTCTGTTGATTCAAGGCATGAGGATCCCATAGAGCTGGGCAGCAGTCTTAACCGCCAGTTCAATGGAATCATTGCTGTGTCTGTTATAAGGACATTTGTCTTTGGATTTAGGGCTCACCAGACAATCCAGGATGATCTCACCTAGGGATTCTTAACTTAGTTACACCTGCAACGATGTTTCCAAATAAGGTCACATCCACAAGTTCTGCACCTAGGAGGTGGATGTATCTTTGGAGGGGCAAACGTACAACTCAGTACAGGGTGGTGGTTCAACAAACAGATCCACCTGCTGCTAAAGGAGCAAAAGAATCTCAGCTAAAGAATTCCTGAGGCTGCTTTGAGCTCAAGGTCAGGATGTCTGAGGCTAACATTTAATCCCCAAATTTATTTCCCAAAACTCTGAGAAAAAACTATAAGAATTTACAAAGAAAATTATGCGAGAGTTCAGATTATATGATGAGTGCTCAATGAAACCAAAGGGCGCCAAGACGGTAAAGTAAAAGGTCTTCTGAGAATGAAAATAAGAATGATGATCAATGCCACACATGGGGTTATAAAAGATAGGGGGCATAACTGGAGCCCTAGATGAAGGGTTCAAAATTAAAAAGGTACTCATTCAATTATATTTCAAATTTACAATTTTAAAAGTTGAATAGGGGCTAGCTGGTTGGTGCAGTGGTTAAGTGCATGCACTCTGGTTCAGCAACCCGGGGTTCGCAGGTTCGGATCCCGGGCGTGCACCGACGCACTGCTCGTTAAGCCATGCTGCAGCAGTGTCCCATATAAAGTAGAGGAAGATGGGCAAGGATGTTAGCCCAGGGCCAACCTTCCTCAAGAAAAAAAAGGTGGGGGGAGGATTGGCATAGGATGTTAGCTCAGGGCTAGTCCTCCTCACACAAAAAAAGTTGAGTTGTATTATGATATAAACATACTGAAGGGGAATGAATGAAGGGGAAATGTTAATGAGAACATTTGACTTATTAAAAGTATCTTTTCCAGCTATCTCGTAAAGGGATCTAGAAGTGTATCACTCTGTACACCAGTAGTCATGGGCATCAATCAAAATACATAGTTCTGGTGCCTGGATTTCAATCTTTAATGCTATTCTACGTTAATAGGAAGCAGGGCTCCTTGAGGAGTCGCATTTTGCATGTCTTGGGGCAAGAGGAAATGAAGATGTGCCTGGATGTGCTCTCCACAACTACAGCTCCCACAGCGAAGCCCATTCTTCACGCTTTAATGGCTCTCAATTGCTACTAATATTACTATTTCCTTCCCTTAACCCTTCAGCCCTAGGAGTAGCATGGGCTTCCGGTTGTACAAATCTGTGGGTACAGCTTCCATTTTCTGTTCATTCAAACTTGATCCCATCTCTGTATGTAGTCTCTTAATAAAAATCTCTACACTTTAAATATCTCAGATTGTTTGTTTTTTCTGTCAGAACCGAGACTAATAAAATTTTCTGCAAATGCAAGATAGTATAAGCATAATACAGATAAAGCAGAAATGATTCAAAAGTTTTGTTTGGGATTAAAGTATAAATAGGGTACTCAATTACACAAGCAAATATTATTTTTATTTTAAATCTGAGTATATTTGGTCTGTGTTTTAAGACCTTTGAAATGCCTTAGAGACTCAGCTATGTTAAACTTGTAATTTACAGTTTAAAATGCTTTAAGAGAATTTAATTAACTAAGTTTGCAAATGGTATTAATTGTTCAATGGAATTTAATCTTCCAAACTTGTAAGTTAATTGAGTATCAGTCAAAGAACAAAAGGAATTGAGTACTATTAATTTTTAAAACATACAAGATTATAGGGAAATTCACTAGATTTGTAGTGTGTATTTAAAGTTACAAGGGAAAATTGGTTATTATGTTCATAATCTTAAGTAACTGATTATTGATTACAATATGCAAAACCTCTCTTAGATATTAAATTCTTGGATAAGAGAATATAAGTGCTACTGTATATCTGTTATAATATTTAAAAATCTTCTAAAATCTTTATTAATATAATTGTAAAATTAATGATAACATTGAATCAAAGGAGAGAAAACCCACAAGTTTTGAAAAGGTTCCCTCACTTTTTAAAAGGTATTCAAGTAGCCTGATGACTTTTAGATAATATATGATAATAATAGATGCTATACTGATGGAGAAGTTAACCAGAATCATTGAAGTTGATAGTACAATCTTATCATGTTGTAACCTTCATTGTTTATTAATCTGTCCAAGATGAAGTTACAACTTTTATTGCTGAAATAATTTATTAATTTTCCAAAGCTAGATTAATTGCTTAGGCAAATTTTGACCAATAGAAGTAATATTTCCTGGTTCTCTGGCTACACAGACGACTGGTTTAAGGTAGCTTTCCATTTTCTAAGACCATGAACAAGCTTGAGTAACTGCTTGCGCTTGCCTCCTTTTGTAATTATCAGGGAAATGCCACAAAAAACACATTTGTCTCTCAGTTTTGAGCAGCTTTGATGAGTCTAAGAGGGAAAGTTTGTATTGCTATTTGTTTCAAAATGATCATTGAGAAATTTCAGTGTTTATGATTATGGTTTTGAATTTTTTCTCATCTTTCAAGATTAATTGCTTATTTTATAAAATTTCATTTTTATTTGTATTTTGTGATCTTTTTATGAAGGGCATATTTATTTTACTTTTTTTTTTTTTTTTTTGTGAGGAGATCAGCCCTGTGCTAACATCCGCCAATCCTCCTCTTTTTTTGCTGAGGAAGACGGCCCTGGACTAACATCTGTGCCCATCTTCCTCCACTTTATATGGGACACCGCCACAGCATGGCTTGCCAAGCAGTGCATCGGTGCGCGCCCAGGATCCGAACCAGCGAACCCCGGGCCGCCGCAGCAGAGCGGGCGCACTTAACCGCTTGCGCCACCCGGCCGGCCCCTATTTTACTTTTTAATTCTCTTCTGAATTTTCTAGTTTTTTTAATATATCGTAAGCATTTACTTTGTTTATTTCACATATTTTATATTTTGCCATATTTTTTTCAAATCAGAAAATTTCTTCTCATATATTTTGATTATACTTTTGGATTTTCTTTTTAAAAGTAAATGTCCGTCTTTAATGAGACAACTCCAAGAGATTTATAGAAATCTTTATTTCTAGAAAGATTTAGATAGAAAGATTTATCTCTTTGTGGTAGGTAGAATAATGCCCTCTCAAAGATATCTGCACTCCAATTCCTAGAACTTGTGAATATGTTACTTTATGGCAAAAGAGACTTGCAGATGTGATTAAGATTATGGACCTTAAAATATCCTAGGTTATCCAGGTGGGCACAATCTAATTACATGACTCTCTAAAAGTGAAAGAGGAAAGCAGAAGAGTGGGTCAGGGAGAAAAGAAGAAAAGGAGGAGAACGGAAGCATGAAAAGGATTTGAGCTGCCCTTGCTGACTTTTATGAAGGAGAAAGGGGAGCATGAACCATGGAAAGAGGGTAGCCTCTAGAAGCTGAGACCAGACTTCACTTGGCAGCCAGCAAGTATATGGCGATCTCATCGTGGTACCACAAGGAAGTGAATTCTACCATCAGCCCAGATGCGGAAGAAAATGAATACTCCTCTAGAACCTCCGGAAAGGAATGCAGCTGGCTAAACCTTTGATTTTAGCCTGTTGAGACCCATGTTGGATTTTTATCCCACAGAAACGTAAAACAATAAATTTGTGTTGTTTCAAGTGAGTGGATTTGTGGTAATAGAAAACTAATGCACTCTCTAATATTTTATTTTCATCTTTATCTTATACATAGTAGACAATAAAATAAGACAGAGAGATTTATAATGAAAAAAACTTCCAAATCCTCACCCCCCCAGCACATGCCTCACCATATTTTGTCCCAAATCCAAAGAGGAAACGTCTTTTGACATTTTCTGTTTTTATTTTCTCCTGAATATAGGAAACCGGTTTAGTTTTTATTTTTTAAGGCAGAGGGCGAGAGGGAGTAATTCAAGTTGAGATTATTTCTTGACCAATAAAATGAAATGAGAAGTTTCAGCTCGGTTGCATTACCCTACCTTACTCTTCCTCACTTTCCATTTTTAATTTATCTGGTTAAGTTTCTCTTAGTTACAGTTGTACTTCTAAATGATATAATTAAACCTCAGTCCTTTTTCCTTTAATTTTAGACAGTATTTCTTGACTCCCTACTTTATTAGGTACTGTGGCAGAGACTCGTTCGATATTCACAAAATGTGTTCCACTGCATTCTGGGAACAGATCCGGGTAACACTTCCAACCCTTTCGATTTAAAGGTGACCAGTGACTGAGTGCTAGGCAATGGCCCGGAGTGGACGCTATTTGTCCACTTACAGGACTCCCTCGTGCACGCTTAACACTCCTGTTCTTTCACATTCGGCCATCTAGTTATAGATGAGGATGACGTTCTCAGAAAACAAGTTTGGAAGACAGCCAAGCTATGTGATAAATAGATCATGAGTTCTTCAATAACATCTCATTTTTTACCTTACAAGAATAAGAAATACACTTCTAGTATATTTAAGCCATTATGTATTTCAGGGTGGGTTTGTTACAGCAGTTTATATTGATATACTAATACAGGGTTATATTATTGCCCCTACCTTCTCCCTCATCTCTCCGTTTTCTTGAGGAAAGAGAATAACGCAGATACACAGTTAGGCAGAGAGAAGAGGTGAAGAGAAACTTCCTGTGTTTCCTAAAGCTATTTCTGTTCTATGCCTGAGTCCAGAAACCCAGATCCTTGCCTATCTTTTGATTCTCTATGTTGTCACTGAAACTTATAATACACACCTATTTTATCTTAAATATCAAGTAACTGATTGTTTGACGCTTGTGACCATGAGTTCCAACTAGTATGACAGGAAGACATTAATGTCTTACAAAGATGTATTAATTACCATTTTCATTAGTTAATGAGAGATGTATGGGCCATTATGTTTTTTTCTCTCTCTCTTATTCTGTGTTGGCTGTAAGGGAACTTGGAGAAAAGTAGTTTACTTATGTAGCAACTATAGGCCTTCTTTTCATTTTGTCCTTTTGTTCTCCGATTTATCACTGAATGTTCACCTTCTGTATTTTAAGCCGCCTCAAACACTTTATTGAAATAGAAAGGGCATACATAAATATAAGATGTCCATTTCTATTTTATTGTTCTTACAATTTATAAAATAATTAAAATGATAGAGTATGATCACTACTACTTCTCTATTTTTATGTTATGTAATTAATGATTAAATATGAAATAAAAGATTAATTTTCATATTTTGTTTCTTAGAACCCTGGGTCTCTGAGAAATTATTTTAAGAGTTTCAGAACATAAATGCTTTCTGCCAAATAATAGTTAAATTCCCTGATGAACCACTTCATAATTCTCTTATGAATTGGTTTTCCCTGTAGGATGCTATATGAAAAAAATTGTACCTTAGTAAAAATATCTGACATTCTGTAATAGAATAAGGAAACTTCAAAGTATTGTAGTATGGGCAACAATCCAACACTAATGATATCCTAAGTTTAGGGGAAAAAAAACACTATCTAAGATCAAGTAGAATTTTTGATATTATTAATATTTTTTATCCCTTAAATCCAAATTTTTGTGATATATGTTCAAATAAAAATTAATTCTACATAAGTTAATGAATTATTAATTTTTCAAGGGTATATGAGGAGACCAGTCAATATTCTTACAGTCCCTATATAAAAAAAGTTGCTAAATTTTAGGCCTACCGAACCCTTTTCTGTGTGCAGCAAGGAAAACACAAACCAAACAATTTATGGTATTAGTAGATTTCTAAGAAGGAGCACACTTCACTAATTGTTCTAGACTCACTATAAGCCAGTATACTTATTGCATTACCTAATTTTAAAGCACTAAATATAATCTGTTGTGCTACAATGCATATTTAGTTCATTTGTGATTGGTTAATAGAGAAATGAAGTCAATATGTTACCTGATTTTTACTGGTTTATACATGGTATTCTCCAGCATGTTAGTATTGTGTACCACTAAGTAATAGCAGTTAAATGCAAAGTATGGTAGCAAAGTGGGAGGCAGCAAGGTCCTAAGAGCTGGAATGCTGTGCACACCGCCATACTTCCAATGTTCTACCTGTGGGCTTCCAGTCTTGTGAACCTTGCTTTTGTCTCCATTGCGTAGTAATCTCAATCCTTCCTTACGCTCTCTTCTATCAAGCTACCTTCACCTTTTTATTCTTTAAAGATGAAGTCTTTTATTTACTGTAGCATTTTTAATTATTTATTACCAATTTAAAACCTTTTAACTCTGTTTTTAATAGAGCTTTAGTTTCAAAGTTGCATTTTCTTTGAGTGGATTGTCCCTAACTGTATTTTCTGATAGTCCCATTATAGTTAATGGAAGAGTTTACAGATTGCCTGGATCACGTTATAGAAGAACACTTCTAATTCCTTAACTTTTGGTATTGAATTGTAGACAATCTTTGTGTCTCCGTGATATCCAGAATATACATCTATCACTGTTATTATCATTATTACTACTACTACTGTACTACCATCACCATTACCACCACCTCCAATCCCTGTTATTTATTGAGTCACTACTCTGATCTCAATGTACATGAAATGCTTTAAGACATTATTTTATATATTGTTTACATCAACTCTGTATTACTTAACAGATGAGAGAATTAGGACTTTGTAAGGAAAAGAACTCTGTTTCTTTTCTCTACACAGATCATTTTTGTAAACAGATGTGTGGGTTTTTTCCCATAGCTATCAATTCTCTGACACCAGTTGGGTGTCCTACAATTCAATTCACTTGTGACACTATCTACCTGTAGTTGGCATCAGATACCACAGGTTAAGGGCTCAGTCCCACAAGACTTTCCACTTCAGATGCCAAATTGCAAGTTCCAGGTTGTCACCTGTATTTCTGACTGACTGACTATAAATTGAGGTTCTCATGATCCCCTCTTAAGGTTCAATAATTTGCTAGAACCACTCACAGAACTCAGAGAAGCACTTACGTTTATAGTTGAACATAGTGTTATATGATAAAGGATATGGTAAAGGGTACAGATGAACAGCAGGATTAAGAGATACATAGGGTGAAGTCTGGAGAGGTCCCTAGTGCAAGAGTTTCTGTCCCCATGGAGTTAGGGTACACCACCCTTCCGGCATGAAGATGTGTTCACCTACTGAAAGCTCTCTGAACTCTGTAGTTCAGAGAATTTTATGGAGGTTTCATTATTCAGGCATGATTGATTATTAACTAAATCTTCAGCCCCTCTCTCCTCCCCGGGGAGGATGAGTGGTGGGGCTGAAAGTTCCAAACTTCTAATCATGGCTTGGTCTTTCTGGTGACCAGCCCCCATCCAGGAGCTCACCAAGAGTTGCCTCATTAGAACAAAAGATGCTCCTATCAGTCAGGAAAGTCAAAGAGATTTAGGAGCTCTGGGTAAGGAACCAGGGTCAAAGATGAAATATTAAAACAAAAGATCTCCTAGCACCTTTATTGCTTAAAAAATTAAAACGGTTTTAGAAGTCTGGCCAGGAGCTGGGGATGAAAACCAAAATATGTATTTCTTATTACATCACAACATCACAAATTTAGAAAAGGAAATAATCTGGCAAGGAATATATAGTCGTAGATGAATAAGCCAGGTACTGAGTTTTGGTTTGTCTCAAGTCCAATGCTATGCTCCTCAACATCATGATATATTGCTCTGTCAATTTCTTTTATTAGCTGCAATAAATGTAAACATGTTAGATTCATTTTGTAACTGGTAATTAAAAGTAGTTTTATGCTTAGTGTAGCAGGAACTCAGTTTGAGCCTTAGTTTCTACTTACTTCTCTACAGAGTTCAATAAAACCAAAGTGGCTCAACAATTGGCTTTAGAAGAAATCCATTGTGTAGTCTATTTTTATTGGGAACCAACCCAATCTGTACATACACATGAAGTTTTGACATAGTTCTCCACTGACATGCTCAGTAAACATGAAGGAAGAACTAAGAGAAGTCTATTTGTATTTGTGTTGGGAGAAAAGATACTAAAGATTTTCTTGGGTGAGAACCCATCCTAATGGAAAAAAATCTAGAAGCACTGGGCTTGATTCATGAAGAATAGCATAGTCATTTGAGGGAGGAGTGATTCCGAGTAGAACTCAGATTATTATTTGAATTTGCACCAGGTAGAGCAGTATTAGCACCTAACATATGGGCAAAGCAATGATGGATGTAACAGGCTGGGCCAGCTAAGCCAAATGGAACCACATAGAATAATTATGACACATGGAGGTATAGCAGGGGTACTGGAGAAATGGGTTTGTTCCTAAGGACTAATGAGACATCTTTAGAGATTTGGATACACTCATTCTCACTGAGGTATATGGGCTGCAGCTATTTTGCTAGAAATTCAACATGAACAGTGAAAGGAAAGAACCAAGGGGGAATTTGTAACAACTTATTGTAAGCTTTTAAATATATTTCCATCTTCGCCTAAATAAAATATTTTTTGTGTGAGTATATGATATACTTATAACCTTACTAATATCTCAAAAATATGAAAATAATATTGTGACACTTATAGAAAGATAAAAATAGTACCCTGAATTCCATTTTTATCATAGAACAAGTGATTTTATACTTAACATTCACAACAGGATCATGAATTTGGGTTTTCTAATAATGTGTTACAGTATGATGATAAAACTACATGTGATGTGGTAGAGAATGGCAATGTAGTGTAAATCATGAAATTATTCAAGTCTTTTCCTTGTCATAAAGGTAAAGAAAGAATAAAAAATACAATGGTCAAAATAATTTCAGTTTATTTTTTTGTATTCTGAAATAAAAGCATATTTGAAATAATTCTCTTTAGGAAGTACTCTCGCATTGCACAGATTTTGTCCATATGGTAGCTTTATTAAATTCACTTATAAATAAACTCTCATATAAATATTATGAACTTCTAGTCATGAGGGAAAATAACTAATATGAAGTCATTGGACAGCAGAATAAGACTGTGATAGTTGAACAAAAGGAAACAAATGCACTGAGCATCCCGCTCCCCTTTGCCATCTGCCTCGGAGCATGTTCCAAACGTGGTTTAGAAAGATCGAACTCAAGCATTGAGCTTTGGTCTTGCTGAGCTGAGGAGGCAGTGATAACATGCAATCTTGCTCAAGTAGTTAGAATATGTGAGGTGGGCCGTGTGAGAAAAGAGGGAGCACCACTGAGAGACATCTCCGGAAGTTTGCTTGGGAGTTCTTTTTCAGTCCTTGGCAATGACTCAGTTGTGCAGGCCAAGAGCAAGGCCCTGCAAGACCTAGCAGAGAATACTTGAGGTAGTGGTTAGAGATTATCAAAAGTACGGAGATTCTGCTGTGCTGGGTTATGCTGGAGTTTCACCCAACCCAGGGTAGATCCTGCTGAGCCCTTTGGGGCTTCCAGTTGAGAGTCCAGAAAGGTGAGCTATTAGGAGTAAAAACCAAACTATAGAGTAAGTGCCATTTCCTAGCACTAAGGAGACGACAGAAATAAAGTAACCCTAACAAAGCATTAAACCAAGTCTGAGAAAATCAAGATGATCCTCAGTTATTTTAAATGCATGCCATTGCAAAACTCAGTACCTCTGATGGAATAAAACATAATCCAGACTCCCTCAAATGTATCACTTAGAACATCAAACAGACAATAAAAGATTATAAGATATACAAAGAATCAGGAAAATGTGATCCATGAGCAATAAGCAATATATCACCAAGTCACAGTTCTTTGCTCACATTTTTATAAATAAAGCTCATTTCAAGAGCTTTGATAAGTGGCCTCAAGAAGTAACTCAAAATATGTAGCAACTCAGCTAAATTGTCCCTAAGATTGTTTTCAGCATTACTTTCTTATGATTTTTGAGACCTTGGAATAAATGACTGTTCCAATAGCCCTTGTCAACCCTGGTGGTCTAGTGGTTTAAGATTTGGTACTCTCACCTCTGTGGCCAGGGATCCTTTCCTAGTCAGGGAACCATGTCACCCATCTGTTGATTGTCATACTGTGGTGGCTGTATGTTGCTGTGATGCTGAAAGCTATGCCACTGGTATTTCACATACCAGCAGGGTCACCCATGGTGGACAGGTCTCAGCAGAGCTTCTAGACTAAGACAGACTAGGAAGAAGGCCATGGCCACCCACTTCTGAAAAATTGACCATGAAAACTTTGTGGACGGCAGCGGAGCATTTTCTGAAAATGTGCCAGAAGGGGAGCGGATGGCACAAAAGATCCTGCAGGGTTCTGCTCTGCTGTACGCACAGTCTCTAGGAGTCGAAATTGACTCCACAGTACTAACAACAGCAACCAGTAGTCTTGCCCAGCTTGGAGGACTTGGTGTCATTAATTCTGGACTAGCAGATAAGATTAATGATATATAAAAAAATAGGGCAAGATTTGTAGGAATGTGTGTGTGAGAGTTGGTTAGGGTAGAGAGAAGAGAATGTATTTACCCGTGGGGATTAGAAAATATTAATCAACACTATTTCAATATAACAAAGTCTACTTATTTTAAAATAGCAGTATCATAGGCCTATCGCCTCAAAAATAGAGGACTTATTTCAAACACATATCCTTTAAGGTCAGAAAACTCTAATAACATTTGGAGAGATCAATACTAACAATTTAAAGAGAGGTTTACATAAGATATTTTCTAAAGCTTTCAAATCTTCCAAAAGATTTTACCCTTAAAATTTCAGTTTAAACCAACCAACCAACCAACCAACAGAAACTTCGTCCTATTCAACCCACAGCAACTGGATTGCTGACTTATTTTGCCCACACCTCCAAATCTTTCCAACCAGTTAAGAAACTCAAAAGCAGAAACTCACACTGGCTTCTGAATGACAGTCCTATCCCTCCTGATGTTGGCTTTCTCCTACCCCTTTCTCCCAATGGAGAAAGCTCCATCTCTGTCACTGCAGTGACTCGCTCATTGCTTGAGTTGCACTTGGTTCCATGGTTCACAAAGTTAGACAGTTGCACACAGAATGAGAGATGCTGAAATCATACTTCAACTTTAAGTCACACCATTGTCCTCAGTTCTAACTTTTTTCAATAAATTAATTTGTCCCTTACCTTTCAATACCTCTGTTGTTGTCAAGATGCCATCTTCAAGATACTCTTAGCATATATCAAGGAATTTTATTAGTGTGAAAGAGATGTTTTCAATAACTTTTATTTTAATGATTCTAAGTTCAAATCAATATTATAAATAAAATCAAAAGGAGAGAGAAAAAAAGATGCTCTTTCACAGAAACAAATATGTACTGCTCTCCTAAGTACACTCTTCATAAAATATATAGCCAACAAATAAATAAAATACCAAAATAAGTTTAATAAATTTTATTTTCTTCCTTTAACATATACTTAAAATGTATGCTTCATCACAACTATTTTTTTTCTTTTTTTTTTGTAAGGAAGATTAGCCCTGAGCTAACATCTGATGCCAGTCCTCCTCTTTTTTGCTGAGGAAGATTGGCCCTGGGCTAACATCCGTGCCCATCTTCCTCTACTTTATATGGGACACCGCCACAACATGGCTTGATAAGCGGTGTGTCAGTGCGCGCCCAGGATCCGAACCTGCGAACCCTGGGCCACCTCAATGGAGTGCGTGCACTTAACCGCTGAGCCACCAGGCTGGCCTCCCCATCACAACTATTTTAAAATAAGCTCAGAACACTATTATCCCTAATAAGTAAATATGACATCATATTTTATTAAATTTATCAACTTAAACTTGTCACAAAATATCAAGTACTTATGGACAACTCAGAATGTTAATACTTCTGTAAATAAGAAGCAGCATTTTTCTTTTTGTAAGTTTCTTTCTTGAGGCTGTGTTCCTAAGACATAATACATGAGCACTTCTAAGGTAGGAGGTATTCAAGCTCCTGGAGGGTGGGGCCAGCTGGGTGAAAGTGGGAGACATTTGTGGTGCAGTAGAGAGAGCAGCGGTAGATCCCTGATCTTTAACTCACAGTCGTGATGATGTGATCTTGAAATTAACGTTCAGTGATAACGTCAATTCTTGTAACCCTTTTGATGATTTGTAAGAACCAAATGATTTTCATTATATCTTTTTCCTCTAGCATTTTCTGTTTCCTGCAATGTACTCTGATACAATTAGGAATTATGATAATCCTAACATATGTAGAATAAAGGGTTGCAAAGTATTTAAGTTTTTTGAGTGGTTTAGAGGTATGGAAGATCTACTGGTGAACATTTGGGAGAATTTATAACTTATCTCTTAACTTTTTGCCTGTATATCATTTTATTCAGTATCTACTCCTTTAATCAGGAAAGGGATAACTGGGGATGTAATTTTATACTAAGTTTTCAATTATTTCTCTGTGTACACATGAGGAAATTATTTACTTCTCAATACTTATGAGACAACCAGGATGCCTATTGAATATTAAGATTACTCTTTTGCCCTTGGAAAGGTAAGCACAGCAAAGCATTTGGCCAGAATAGCAAGGTTCTGGGATTATTCACTGAGATCATTAATTGGCAACAGAGAAAAATGGGTATTTTTGAGCATTGCAGAGCAAGTGTTTAGATTTCTTAAAAATGGTACATTTTAACCAAACTCTTTCTTGAATGTCACCAATGATCACCCATTGCTTTAAATTTGTTTTCCCATTGTTATGAACTTGTTACCCTCACCCAGCTGTACTGACAGATGGTTGGTTACTTCCTTACTATGATACCTTGTGTTACTGCCAAGTATAACTCCAAGGGATTTGGTGTATTCATAAATACCACTGTGATGTACTAACATTAATGTAGCATTAGCAAGGTTTTTGAGTCCTTAGTGTATAGTATATTGAGCTTAATATCCTTATCAATGTACTTGGAAAATATAATTTAGATTATATAGCTATTATGTCAGCAGGCAACTGACTAAACTGTAATCAGAAAGCAATAAAGAGGGGTCAGTCTGGAGGCAGGGATATAACAACTGGTGTCCTACAGGATTAATCTTAAACTCAGGGTTTTATGCTTTCATCACTGTCCAGAATGATGGACTGGAAAGTATAAAAATTCTGTTTGTAGATCATACCACGTTAGGGAGGCTAGGTTTCACCTTGGATAAGATGACTAGAATTCAAAATGTCCTTTATAAATAGAAGAAAGAAGTATGACTAACAGTGAGTGCCAACATAATAACACTGGCAGTGAAGAAACAATCTACAAATTCAAGAAGGACAATTGTTGGTTCTGTGATATTATAAAAGAAAAGAAACACATCATGAGTTCATTGAAGAGTCTATTATGGTTATTAAAGACAGAAATTCCTGAATAAATCTGATAATATAATTTAAAGTAAAATTAGGCTTGTTTATCACTGACTCTATTGTTTATAGAGATCTTCTTTTGAACAGAAAATATATTGAAATGATGCTATTTTGAAGGATTAAATTGTAGATTTAAACAAAGAACAATTGAAATAGAAAGGGCACACTGAGCACATATGGCTATCTCCCTCTTTCGTTTTAAAGCCCTAAAAATGCAAAAGAGATATTTTTAAAAAAAATATGTCCCTGCTTGAATGAAAAACTATGGTTATTCCATGAAAGATGGCTGTCAAAGGAGCTCATGCTTAAGAAGAAATTGGAGCCTAAAATATGCACAGACATAGAATAAGCACTTAAAAAAAAAAAGGCATCATTCCAGGGTCACAGAGGTAAGTTATAGGTACTAACTGCTACAGGGAGCCTTTATGGGAGTTTGTTGAGACACCACGTTTTTACTTATCATTTTACTTATTTTTATTTATTATATATTTTCCACTTGGGTGGATGCAGAGCCAACAGACCTTTCTCTTCTCCAGGTGGGGCCATGAATATGGCAGCTGAATCACGGAGAAAATAACCGAATGGCTATAACATCCAAGCACGAAAGAATGAGGAGCAACAGGAAACTAGGCAAGTGCAGAACAAGGAGGATCGTGCTCCAAGAGGAGGAAAGATAAGTTCAGAGATCTTAGTTTCAAATGATTAACCAGGACTTCACACTCAGCAATATGTCCAGCCCTTCTTCCACTATCGTTGAAGTTAAAAGTCAACATGTCCTTGACCAGTTCCAACATCACCTCATAAGAGATGCTATTCTTGACCAGCCAAGCGAAGATAAACCACATCCTCCTGTAACTGTCTACTCTGTTGCATAATTTTAATTTCATCATAGCACTCATCAGTAGCTGAAATCATCTAGTTTATTTGTTGACACAAGACACACATACACACATACACATTTGTTTTCAAAATATTTGGAAAGTAGCAAGCATGGTACTTAGAGGGGCTGTTAACCTTAAATAGTTACAAAAGGCAAAAGAGCTAAAAATTAATGAACTAATTATCCAAATTTAGAGGTTAAAAAAATAACAACTATAAAAACCCAAAGAAGTCAGTATGTAGACAATAAAGATAATTGTCAGGAGACAAAAACAATACAGCAAGTGTTACAAGTTATACTACAAAGAGTTATTAAGTATTTACAAAGAATTTGTTAGGAAGTAAAAAGAGAACTATGGTAATATTCTAGGGCTGTGGGAACGAACTCAAGGAAAGAACAATCTTGGAAAAGGGTCCCTCTGCAATGCTGGAATTCAGACTTGGTTGGAGAGGGTGTGGTTGGAGCCATCCCTGGATGGTGGAGAAGTTTGATGGGTTGCCCTAGCAAGAATTTGTCCACTAGCTGTGGGTCTATGCTGGTGATTAGGGTGCCATGAGCTGGGGCTGCCCACTGGATAACAATGAAACTCATTAGGAAGCTGGAAGTGAAGGGCGCTTTTGAAATTGTTGGAAAGACACCTGTGTAAGGGACGAGGTGGGATGGGGAAGAGTAGGGGGAATGCTACTGAACTCACTGCTGAAAAGCCAGCTTGGGCTCCTATGGAACTTGCATTAAAGCTATCCACACGGGTGCTGCTAAGCATGCTGGGAGTGAGATCCACTGGGTGTCCCACATACCAACTAAGCACCTGCAGGAGCCAGAAGAAAGAAAAGCACAGAATCTGTAAGAGAGTCCCCTTCCACCCCAAGGGTTCCTCCTATGCCCTCTACTTAGAGGGCTTAACGTTGAGCCAGTTGGAAAGACAGAGATAACGCAGTATCACAAGCAAGGCAACGAAGAGTGGACATGGAGCTAAAAGGCAATAGATGATAACTGGCACAAATAAGAACAAAAATCATTGAAATGGAGAAGAAAGATACAATAGGAAGGATAAATAGAGCTAATAGTTGCTTATCTGAAAAATGTTAATAAAGTGATAAATTTTCAGCAAGGTTAAAACAAATAAGAAAAGGCAAAAATAAATATAAATGGAAACATTTACAGAAAGAGAAGTGATAAAAACATAACAGAACTTCATGGAAATCTTTATGCCAATACATATGAACGCATAGATGAAACGTTAAAATGCTTAGAACAAAAACAAGTCAAAATATTGACTCAAGAAGAAGGAAATTAAAGAAACTGAAGCAACAGTTAAGAGATTCTAATAAATAAAATCCTGGATGTTGATAGATAGGCACATTGTACCAACATCTCAAGAAATGCACAATTCTATTGTTGTACAAATTCTTCTAGGCAGCTGATAAAGAGGGTGCATGTTATGAAACTCATCAAATAAAGTGATTTTAACCTCATAAAAAAACCTATAGAACTTAGTATAACTTTGTCCAGTTTTGCTAAAGGAAATCTGAAAATCTACCTCAGTCATAAAAATAAACACAAACTCCATGATCCTGAAAAATATTAATAACCAGAATCTACCAACATCTTCAAAATAAATTTTTAAATATTTACAAATGTTGAATATACCATGACTAAATTGAGATTATAATAGAAATGCAAAGTGTTATAACATTAGAAATTTATAAATGCCATTCATCACATTAACAGCCTAGGAAAAAAATTATATGATCATTTTATAGATATAGAGAAACAATTTGATAAAACTTAACACACTTCATGATAATAAAGTAAATTTTTAGCAAATGTGATAAATAGTATCTACTAAAAACGAATAGTAAACATCCTTCTTAATTTTATGGACGGAATTCATCTTAAAACAAGGAATATGACACAGGTGACATTATCGTGGGTTTTATGTTACATTGTACTCAAGTCCTAGCCAAAGGAATATGACAAGGAAAGTAAATTAACAACAAAGGATCATAGAGAAAGAAATAAAATTATCCTTCTAAAAGGAAAATTCAAAAGATATATATGCTCATTATTTGAATAATGAGAATTTATCAATGTCACCAGTTATAAGAGCAGTATATAAAAATTAGTTGCATTTTATACTGTAGCAATAAAATGTGAGAAAACAATTTTAAAATGTACCATTTGAAAACAACTACAGATACTATTAGACATGTATGAATAAATGTAAAAATAAATATAAGTAGTAAAATATTATTAAATATTGAAGATCTTTATAAAGTCTTAAAAATGAGAAACTTAATCCATATTCTTCAGCAAGATTTGGTATTGTATATAGGTCAATTCTTTTCAGATTGAGCAAAAGATTCAATGCAATTTTAATAAAAATCCAACAGGGTTTTTTCATGAAACGGGCAAACTGGTTTTCAAACTTATATGGAAGAGTAGTTTCCAAAAAAGCCAAAATATTTCTGAAAAAGAAGAATTTGAGGAGTCTTATATGAAATTATGATTAAACAAAAATGTGGTACTGACACTGAGATGGACAAATTAACCAAGTGGATGCAATAGAAAACACAAAACTAGGATATGATTACATGGGATTGTTTGACTAAATTGGCAGAGAAGTAAAGATTATTCACCAAATGATGCTGGGACAATACCTTATCTATTCCCTACTACCGCCCACATATACATATAAATTCCAGATGGATTAAAAACTTAAATTTGAAAAAGCAAAACTTTAAAAATTTTAGAAGAAAATATAGGAAATATGGGAATAGTTTTCTGACTTTGTGATAGGGAAAGATTTCATACATACGATTAAAAATGCTGACCTTATAAGAAAATATGAATAAATTTTAATGCATTAAAATTAAGAGCTCATTTTAAACAGAAGATATTTGGTTTTTTCTTCTTTTTTCCTTTTTTTTTTTTTTGTTGTGAGGAAGATCAGCCCTGTGCTAACACCTGACAATCCTCCTCTCTTTTTTTTGCTGAGGAAGACTGGCCCTGGGCTAACATCCGTGGGCATCTTCCTCCACTTTATATGGGACATCACCACAGCATGGCTTGCCAAGCGGTGCATCGGTGCGCGCCCGGGATCCGAACTGGTGAACCCCGGGCTGCTGCAGCGGAGCTCGCGCACCTCACTGCTTGTGCCACTGGGCCAGCCGCTAAGCAGAAGATATTTGGACCAAAAATATTAAATATCAAAATGTAAATATGATTTACAAATTAGAGATGAAAGTCACAATGGAGCTGATAAAGGTTTAGTATAAAATATAAAAGAACTCCTATAAATAATTAAGAACAGACAAAAATTATATTAAAATGGGAAAAATTCAGAAAACCATTTTACAATGGAAGAAATACATAGGACCAATGTGCTTTTTTTTTTTTATTTTTATAATTTTATTTATTTATTTATTTTTCCCCCAAAGTCCCAGTAGATAGTTGTATGTCATAGCTGCACATCCTTCTAGTTGCTGTATGTGGGACGCCGCCTCAGCATGGCCAGAGAAGCGGTGTATTAGTGCGCGCCCGGGATCCAAACCCCGGGCAGCCAGCAGCAGAGTGCGCGCACTTAACCACTAAGCCACGGGGCCGGCCCAAGACCAATGTGCTTTTAAGTATATGCTTAGCCTCATTAATAATCAAGAAAACGAAAACATATATACATAACACACAATAAATTAAAAAAAGTCTGGACAGTGCTCACTGCCTAAGTAGAAGAGGAGAGAATAAGGGAAGAGTGCACAGGGAGGTGCAAGTTGTTGATAATGCCTAGTGGGTCCCAACATCTTCTTTGTACTGGACATATGTATATAAATAAATGTTTAAATCATATATATTTAAATACATATGTTTAAATTATATATATTTGTATATGATTATATAATTATATAACTGTAAGTTAGAAATTGATATATTCTTTTGAAATATTCAAATATAGTATAGAATAAAGAATATTTAAAATTCTTGCCGAAGTTGCAAAATAATAATGTGCTCATTGTTACAAATTAAACAACACAGAATTACCTATCCAAATAATTTACCCAAAAAGTATTTATCTAATATTTTCCAAAACCACATCTGATGTTATGATTGTTTCCACTCTGTCTTGCCTCCTTTAGTCCTTTTCTTGTTGTTATTTAAACTAACATAGAAAACTACAACATTTTGTAGTTTTTAAACAAAGAATGCAATCTTACTTTATATATAAAAATATACTGTAATAATCATTGGCTCTTGAGTAGGGGGAGTGATAGCTAATAACAGTGTTTGCCAATTTTTCTTTTGTAAATATTCCTGCAATAGCTGATTTCAAGCTGCCAAGGTAATGTCACTGAATGCAGAGTTGGGAAGAGATGCACACAATCAACTCCAGCCGTGGAAAATCATGAGAGATTTTCCAGGTCAAAAATATAGAACTTCCTAATTACTTTTTAAAGGCAGACAATATTTCATAGTATGGATGTAATAAAACATGTCCATGTTGATATACATTATAGTTGTCTGCTTCTTGAAATTTAAACTGTTAGATACATTTACTAATAGCACTTTAACATAAAAGTAATATAATATGCCTTTCTAAAAGGCAGCAGTTTAGATTTTCATATAGCAATTTATGCAACTAATCTTTCTCTGTATTCTCCGTCACAGATTGGTACCCTCGAGCCAAATATTTTATAATTTTATTTTTGCTTTAAATATAATCCAAATCTTTAGAAATTTGCTGAGAAAATTTTCATGGTTTATCTTGTGGTCTAACTTGGTGAATGTTTTATATGAATATGAGCAGAAAGTGTATTCTGCTATTCGTGTGTATTCCATAAAATACGGAAAAAGAAGCGTTAAAATTTTCATTTATGATTGTGCATTTGTGACTTTCTCCTTTTAATTCCATTAATTTTTGCTTTGTTATTATGTGGATATATATTTAAGATTGGAATTTCTTTTTGATGATTTGACCTTTATGGTTATGATAACCCTTCTCTATCTCTAATGACACTCTTTATCTCACAGTCAATTTTGTTTTTGTTAAAATTGCCACAACTTTCTTATGGTTAGTAATTACACAGTGTATCATTTTATGTCTATTTACTTTCAAACTGTTTGTGTCTTATTTTTAGTTTCTTTTTTTTTGTAAGTGGAATGTAGTTGGAGCTCACTTTTTGTGGTCGATTCTGACATTTTCTATCTTTTAATTGTGGTTTTATTCCATTTATATTTTATGTAACTTTTGAAATATGTAGGTTTATATATTTTGTGTGTTTGTTTTATATTTGTCAGATCTTTGTTCCTCCATGTTTCCTTTCCTGTCTCCTTTAGACGAATTGAATATATTTTTAGTTTCTCATTTTGTATCCCTATTGATATTTTAGTTATGTCTCTATGTGTGTGTGGTTCTGTATTTGTGTGTGTATTTTAGTGGTTGTATATATAATACAGTATGGATCTTCAACCTATCATTACTTTAAAATATACCATTACTTCTTGCACAATTAAGAACTCCAGATCGTTATATTTCTATTTCTGTGCTTACTACTTCATGTTCACCACCCAAAGTCTAATAGTCATTTTTTTGGTACAAATCCTATCTACCCCACAATACATTGTTTCCATTTTGTATTTAAGTAGTCACTAGTCTTGTAAATAAATGTATTAAAATATGTGTACATGTATATTTATATATATATGTTTATGTGTGTTTGAAAAATATTTATATTTATCTACATTTGTATTTCTTCTGGAGTTTCACATCTTTTCCTCTAGAATTGGATTTCATTTGTGTTCTCATTTCTCTTAAGCCTAAAAAGTTGCTTTTAGAATGTTTTGTTTTAACAGTCCACTGGAGAAAAATTCTTTCAGACTTTGAAACTACCTTTATTTCACCTTTTTCAGGGGGGAGTGTTATGCTGAATATCAAACATTTTTCTTTCTACTGAGCACGTTAAAGATGTTATTCCATTTTCTTCTAGTCTTTATTGTTTCTAATGTGAGGTCAGTCATTCTTCTCATTATGATTCTCCTGTCCATAATGTTTATCCCCCACATCCCACCCATGAACACTTTCAAGATCTTACGTTCATTGTTAGATTTCAAAATTTTGACTATGATTTTTCTAGATGTCATTTTGTTTTCCTTCATTCTGCCTGGTATATGCTGAATTTCTTGAATCTGTGGTTTGATGTTTTCTATTAATTCTGAAAAATGATTGACCATTATTTCTTCAAATATTTTTTCCTGCCCCATTCTCTTTCTCTTCTCCTTGGATACCAAATATACATATATCATATGTTAGACTATTTCTGTTGTTCAATAGATTTTGATCTCTGTTTTGTTTTACTTTTTATTGTCTCAATAATTTTTATTGATCTGTCTTAAAACTCACGATTCTTTTCTCTTGGGCCTAATTGTCAATAAACACATAAGAAATTTTCATTTTAGCATTACTATTTATCTCTGTTGAATAGTTTCCCTATTTCTAATGTAATTTCCCATTTGTTCACAGCTGTTGTATATCTTTGTACTAGATTATTTATAGATTCTTTAACATTTTAATAGTAGCTGCATTAAAGACTCTAATTAAATTCCAATGTCTATGCTACATCTTGCTCTACTAACTAATTCTATCTTAAAGATCGGCTCATTTGCCATACTTCCATGTGTATCTCATAATTTGTGATTGAACATTAGATATTATATGTAGATGAAGATTAGAAAAGAAATAACTGACATTTACGCCCAGAAGAGGGCATGCCCTTTTCTTTGTCAGGCCGCTAGTATCAATATAGTTGTAGATGAGCTGGATTTGGGCTTTGTTGTTATTCTAACAGGTCATCTCAGGTTTCAGATGATTTAAGTGTGGAATTAGAAACTATTCTTTAACAAGTTTTGTGATTCGAGAGTGTCTACAGGTTTGCTCTATTCTCT
The DNA here is from genome assembly GCF_057802395.1 of Ceratotherium simum simum. NCBI lineage: Eukaryota > Metazoa > Chordata > Mammalia > Perissodactyla > Rhinocerotidae > Ceratotherium > Ceratotherium simum. Next base: position 70,468,806 of record NC_141908.1, on the reverse strand, counting down.
TTCCCTGCTTTCAATCTGTATAGATCCTATACACCCATGTCTCTGGAAGGTCCTTTCTCTGCTTTTATGACTCTCCTAGTCACAAAATGTCAGTTCCTGGAAGTTTTCTTTCAGTTTTCCCACCCTGCCCTCAGATCTTAGCAGGCTTCAGCACTTGTGCCTGAATCTGGGGGTGAGGTTTCTCTCAGCAATCTGTCCCCAGTCTCAGCCACAGGCAGCTTCTGCTTCCTGCTCATTAAAAGACCTTGCATCTTGCTCAGCTCTCCTGCCCTTCCCCAGGTTAGATAGTTGTTGCCTCAAGCTCACTGACAGACCTAGAATGCCTGGAGATTTCTTTGTTTTTCTACCATGCTCTCACACTTTGGCGGCAGGCAGTGCGTTCTCTTAGTGTTTCTGCCCTCTACTGGTTGCACAGCCACTGTCTTCCATCATGATGGTCTGGACAGCCCAAAGGAATTCTCTCAGTTCTCCTAACCTGATTTTGTGGGCCTAAGTGCCCACACACACAATAATGGGAAAGAATTGATGGATGAGTGTTGACTCTCCTTGTGTCTGGGCTCTAAGGTATTATAAACCATTATGCAAACCTCATACTTGTCTTTAAAAATTTGGAAATATGCTACCTTCTTGCCTCCATCTGTAGCATCTTTCCTTTTCTCCTGCTACTCTGCCAGGGATTAAAGGAGCCAAATGGCTCTTTATCCTAGGAGGGCATCATTAGTTTGGAATGCTTAGCTCCCTGATAGGCTTAAAAACATGATTTTTGTAGGTAAAATGACTGTTCTTATTCTTATGCCAAAACAAAGTTGTCTTGAGATTTTCCATAGTCAATGTAGAAGCAATTGAAGTCCTGGTCCATGCCTTCAAGTACACACTCTGACAAATTAACCACATTAGCTAGTTTTCTCTCATGATTTCCATTTCCCTGTACTATTATTTTAAAATATTCTACTAAGGAGAACAACTAGCAGCTTAATCTAGTCTATGGCAAAGTAGAGTCAGCATAATATAGTGTAAAACAAAGAAAAATTATTACAAGTTATGACATTCATTTGTAACAACGTTTCCAAACTAGAACAGTTAAACAGTCATATACTCCACCTACTATATAAACTCTATGAGTTTAAATATTGCTGGAAACAATCTCTTTCTGGATAATTTATTTTCTGGATGCATATTTGCAGTATATTTTATTGAAATATGTATATGTGATTCTTTCTTGCATCACACTATAAACCCATCAAAGTTAAGGGTTATTTATTTTGTTCATCTCTCTATGATCATTGCCTATCATAAGAACCAGCATTGATGATTAAATGTGATTATAAGAGAGTGGGAAAATATTGATACATGTATACATCACTATGTTTAGAATTTTTCACAGGTTCATTTAAAATATCCTTTAAAAATATATGTACATGTATCTACAGTATATTTTAAATGAACTGGGTAATTCACTATTCAGAGAAACCATGCTAAAAAGGACTGTACTACCTGAAGAATCTATTTGTAAAATTAAAATACATTCCATAAATAAATACATATTGTGTTCAAACTTTTACATATAAATATTTCCTAAATGTGTTTATGCACATAATAACATTTTTAAATGATTTAAAAATGTGTTTTCTTTTTATTTTGCAGGAAGCAAACAAATGCCATGACTTGAGAAAATAACAAAGTTGTTGCTGTAGTTACTAGCTGAAAGTGTCAGCCTTCTTCCCTTAAGCTCTTAGCATCTCTGAAGTCTCTCTCTTTCTCTCTCTCTCTATATATACAAAGATATTCCTTCCCAAAGGCAGATCGCTTTCAAATGTATTGAAAGTCATATTAAAGTAGGAAAAGGAATATACCTTTCTCTGAAAGAAAGATAATACCTGCCAGGACAAACAGAGAAATGAATTGAATTGAAAAGAATAAATTAAGTCAGTAACTCGGAAATGGTTTCCTCGGTTCAGCTGAACATTCTGTTGCTCTAAAATGTCTTGCTGAAAAGAGGTGAATTTACTACAATTTGTAATTCTATTACCATATGTGAATGCTGTTGGGGGCTTTGGATTACAGGAGAAGTCTGGGTGAGATTGCAGCTGACCTGTTCAGTCCATTCCTACCCCAGGGAGCATCTTTACATATTTCTCTTCCTAGATATCAGAACAGAACAGAAAACTTCTAAATGGCTCATTAGGTGAAAGCAAACCTATTGAAAGACCCCCTCTTCCTCCATGAGCTCTAGCCACTATAGAATTGTTCTGAAACTCAAGACAATACTGTTACATGATTAAAAAGGTAGTGATTCCAGTAAGAATGGTTTTTATGCTTTCTTCCTATTCTAAAACATAGAACAATTACCCTTGCCTCTTTGTTATCCCTGAATACAAATGTATAATCCAAATGTGTTATATTTATCATACATTCAATTAACCCTTTCTTGAAATGCACACAAAAATAGCTCGATGGAATCACAAGAGACAAGACCACCACTCTGATCTATGTTTTGAGACAATTAGTTTAAAAAAATTGGGATTACATGGCTACATCTTTTCTCCCCACTGTGCTCTGTTCAGATCTTTACCCAGCTCTTACCACATCTTATTAAAATTTCTTGTTTACATGTGTTTCTCCTGCTAGATTGTGAGCTCCCTCATCTCTAGAATGCTGTCTATTCATCTTTGAATGTGTGCCATGTGTATCAGGCAAGGTGTGAGCACCGGAGACAGAATGGTGGAAGGAGACTGAGGCCAAGGAATGTGACCCTGGGGAGATCATGGATTTAATTCTATGCTTTACCAAATAATTCCTGAGCATTTCTGTATTCTGAGGTCAAGCATGATTTAAAAATAATCTCTGAGTTGATTTTTCCTTTTTAAATGCATATCAAGGATTTATACTCAATGTTGGGGGAAAAACAATATAATAAGCACAAAGCCTATGTAAATTTTAAACTCCTTACTGGAGCATTCAAATCTGAATTACCTATGTGAATGGTCAACATGTATGGATCATTTAAAATTTTTATTTTTAAATTTGATTCCAAGGATAGAAGACCGATTTTATTTCAGAATTATATGAATTCAACAACAGAGCTTATTCCAAATCTGATTTTTCAAATTTTTAAGCCATTCAGATATTCTCATGAAAAGTCTTAATTGTGGCTATAACAAGTAGTGTGGGAAGTATTCTATTCACTTTATACTTGGGTATCTTCCTTCTCTAAATTAATTGAACAAAATTCAATATGGTGCTGCTTATAAGGCCATTACGCCAATCCCTAATAACTTGATAAATTTGCAATAAATTTATAGTATTTATTCTCATCTTACTCTCAAATTTGTTTTTAGAACAAGTTGTTCAAATAATCAAAGACTGAGAATATTAACTCAATATATCCGGCTATTCCATAAACATAAAGCTCTTTTAATGTCTTCAGGATTTTATACAATAAAACTGTTTTTATATTTAACAGTAGAGTTAGCTACAGAATAGATATACGCTATATTATTTCAACATTCAAACACTCCAAACACTCTAATATCTGAGATCTCTTCTAATAATCGGCCACAGATCATGCAGTATACCCCACTGACATACATACTTAGATATCTTTTTACTACAACTTAATATATTTTCAAGGCTAGAAGCCATGGCACATATGCTGCAGCCTATAATTATAGAAAAGAGAGCACTGGTCAGGTACTACACACAAATAGAATAAACTGAGATGTGTGCAAATGTTTTAAAATTAATTTACAATATGTGCCTTGCTAACTTTCATGATTTTGAAGCAAATGGTATTGCTTGATTTACATAATACTTGTAATAGTTGGTATCTTTATAGCCTTTCATTAAAAGGAAAGCTTTCTGGAAACATTATAGAATGCCATTAAACTCTTACTTACTAAAAAGTTTTAGGACTTAGATTTATTTGTATTGAGCTAATATAAACCTTAAATATAAATAAATCAGGAGATTACAGTTGTTTTATCAAGTGATTCCAAGTAGTAAGTTATAAATGTAAAACAAAGTAATTCAATTTATTTTCACAGAATCAGGTTTGAACATTAAAAAAATCAACCTAACATGTTTACAGGTAAATTTTAATGATTTTTATTGATATTTTATCATCTATTTTTATACTAATTAGATTCCTTAATATCAGATAATTAAATTACAAAAACCAATAAATAAATGGGCATATCATACAAATGGCTGATGCATGTCTAAAAACAAATTTAAAAACTGTGAGAGAAGAATAAGCATGAATTTGGAGTCAGGTAAGAGTTAGAATTCTTTTTTTTTTTTTAGCTTTATCACACCAACATAACTTTTTTTGTGTGAGTGTGAGGAAGACAGGCCCTGAGCTAGCACCTATTGCCAATCCTCCTCCTCTTTTTTCCCTTTTTCTCCCCAAAGCCCCAGTAGATAGTTGTATGTCATAGTTACACATCCCTCTAGTTGCTGTATGTGGGACGCTGCCTCAGTATGGCTGGATGGTGCACGTCCGGATCCGAACCTGGGCCACCAGTAGCGGAGTGCGTGCACTTAACCGCTAAGCCATGGGGCCAGCCCCAAGAGTTACAATTCTGATTCCTGGAAAAGATTAAAATAACATGTAAAGTTCCTAACACAGTGTTGAGCATAATGTTCACTAAACAAATGATAAAATTCTAATGTACTAGTAATAATAATGAAAAAATACTATATTTAGAAAGATTTTTAAACTCAGTCTTTGTGAACTATAATAAATTGCCAACAAACTATTGTTATAAATTATATAGATAAATTTACTCTCAGAATCAAAATTACTCGAATTCTCCAGAGCCTGGGAAATTGAAAAGCATCAATCAACATGATTATTTGTTAATAACACAATTACATAATGGAGAAAAAGTAAATTTAATAAGTTAAAGTAAACAAAAATTAATAATTTAAAAATAATTATGAAAAATAATCATGTAAGTGTGACTAGTTGGACCTTTGTCTCTAATTATTTTTCAATGTTTCTTGACACCTGACTGTTGATTGTTGTAGCACAGATTACTGAACATAACCTCAGACCAGATTTGCTTAATCAGAATTTAATCAGGGCTTTGAAATATAAATTTTTGACTAGTTTCCAAGATAAATGTTAAATTCACTAAAATATGAAAACATTTGCTCTATTTTTCTGTCCACTGAGATGTGTATGTGTTTAATTTATATATATTATATTTAATTTATAATACATATATATAACTTATTTTATCTGCTTAGCTTTATTCCAGCAAAAAATGGTAGGGATCAAATAAAGGGAAATGTCTGCCAAATATACAGCAGTCAAGAACTTAGACCTACATGAATGGTTATTTCAGGATTCCAAATATTGGCCATGCTCTTTCAACTCCCTTATATCCTTTGCCATCTTCTGAGACAGTTTTGCTTGGACAGCTCGAGTTCAATTTTCCTTACAACTTATGAAAAAAAAAATCCAGATTTTGTGATCTCTGTCCTTGTTTCAACTCTCTTCTCATTACTGTTTTTTTTCTTCTGCTCTAACATGACCCAAGATATAGAAACAAGCCCTTTTTCTTTGATTTTCCCCAAGTGCTCCCACAAGACACTTGAGTGTGTGGTAGGTTTCACTCACTGTCTGGGATTTTTTATGACCTAAACCCAAAGTCTATATATGATACATTAAGAATAGTATATATCCCTGTTCTGGAAATTCTTTTACTCATCTTTTCACTGGGTTTGATCACAAGTTCCAACTTCTAACCATGTTGTTTTGCACCCTTAACTTGCTTAAGATTCTGCTCATTCTCCTTTCTAACCTCAGGCTCCCTGGAGATTTTTTTATATTATTATTTTTATTATTATGCAGAGCAAATTAATCCCATTTCTACTCCACACCCTGGGTTCTATCTTTTCATTATGAAGTCCCGATTTAATTTTCACAGCTATGCAAAACAACCATATTATTTATACCCATAAAACAAGGTCATAACTCAGACTTCCATACTACCAATGAAGGAATTAGCAATGATTGACAATGACATGACTAGAAAATTTCAGTAATACTTTTTCCTTTCTAGTCTCAGCAGAGGCCACACTATGGACATTTGTTGTCCACTTAAAACTTACGCCATCCTTCTGAAAAGCAGAACTAGCTATAGTCCAATCTGTTTTTAAACTATTTTTCTACACATACACACACACACACACACACACACAAACAAACACTTGTAGTCAAACTGAGGAAATACAGCATGTATTTGATTGCATGAAACATTTGAATGGAGTGAAAGATAAAAGGATTCAATGTAATCTAGTGAAAAGATAGCAGTCAATCTGTGAACTGTTTGAAATGACACCATTTACTTTTCTGAATTTCAGGTTCCTCATCTGACAGATGTAATAATACCTGCCTTGTATAATAAGTATTTAACAGAGTTCCTGGAGTACAGCAAGCAGTCACTGCAATGTAGCTATTCTATTAGAGAATTTTAGAATTAAATGGGATCTTAAACCTTATCAGATATAAGTGCATATATATATAAACAGACCAAGAGAGATGTGTTTATTTAATCAAAAACATTTATGAAAGGAACAAAGGGGAAAAGTATTCCAGGTATTAAGAATCCAAAGCAGAAAAACCCTGGGTGAGGACAGAGCATAGGGCACTGAGAAAGTGATGGCAGTTGAGATGGCTGTATTGTGATGTGACACCACTGCAAATATTTCCAGGGTAAATGCACAACTAGAATGAAAATAATCTAACAACCAATCACATTATTTGAATTAATTTAACCACTTCATTTGTTTATTTTCCTCTTTGAAACTAAAATAATCCATCTTTAGTGAAGGAATTGAGAGTTTGAAAGTTTGAAAAGGAACAGGTAATGACAGTTTAATAGGGAGACATTTCTGGAAAAGGCAGCTTCAGTGGAATTCTGAATTGCTGAAGGAGTAAGTAGGAGAGGAACAGTCAGCTAGAGCCAAAGACAAAATATTTTGCTTCCCTAGAGTCTTACATATGTTTGATACCCAGGGTTTGATTTTGACTCAAAATGTTATTATAGTACAGTAAATTGATTGTTGATCTGTTCACCAAAATCTCAGTTGATTGAAAGCATTGTTTAATTCTTCAACCTGTTTTGTTCTTCCAGAATAACTGAGAATTTTTTAAGCACCTGTTGTGTATCTGACACTTGAAGGCACTTACAATTTAGCAGTAGACTTTCAAGAAACAACTTAAAATCAATACAAGAAACTAAAGAACAATACAAGGTAACATGAAATCAGGTGGTAGATTGATTGGTACAGTTTCAAGATCTATAAGCATTCAGAAAAGGGAGATCACAGTGACTGATGATTTCAGGAACTTCTCATAGAGAGGAACAAAGGTCCTCACAAAGGCAGCGTAGGATTTAGATTGATGTGTGGGAGGAGGCAGGGCTTTTCAGGAAGAGAGATACACGAAGTCAATACAGAGAAAAAAACATGAGCATAATTGCGTCATTTGTGTAGGAATTGTTTTTAAATTTGTTTGCTGCGTTCAATTCCTTCCCCTAATCTTTATTTCTTAGAAAATTAATATTTTCCTTATTTATTCTTTCTCTCTTTCTTTTTGGGTTAAGGACAGGTTATGATGTAAACTATCTGAAAAATATCTCACCATTTTTGTAAGAAGAGTTAGTTGATGGTAAGTAAACAAATAAATGTGCAAGTTATTTAAAAATGAAGAGTATACAGTTACTCCTATATAAAAAACTATCTGAAAAAAATACAGAATGAAATATTTCAAGATAATTAAAGAAGCTAAAACAATTGGATCTTTTATGCATTTTCAGGTTGGTGTTTTGTGAATATAGAGAGATGATAAATGGATCTTGATAAGGATATAATGGGAAGAGAGTAGAGGCAAGATGTACAGATATGAAAATAAAGAGGATCAATCAGTGCAGACATCCTATCAATTTGGGTATTTTTCATATGTTTAAAATAAAATTGATTCTTCCTATTTTGAATAATACAAGTTTATTTTTAAATTTTGTAAATTAAAGACAATTAGGGAAAAAATTTTTTCTCTTTCTATTCAAGAACAACCATTATAACACGTCACTGTAGTTTTTCCCAGTTTCTTATATTTATGTTTTGTTTTTCCCTTTTATGTTAATTGGAATCTTACTGCACATATAATTGTCTTCTCCTTTTCATTTATTGTCATATAACAGTGACACAGTCATAAGAACACTTCATTTTTGTGTAAAATCTATGAAAACATAATATGAAATATTACATTGGCGGGATATGTCATCATGGTTATCATCACCACCATTTTCATCATCCTAATGGTATGTACTACATGCCCAGACATAGATTAAGGATTTTTAAAGAAAAAAAATCTTGCTTAATTCTCACAATAACTATTATTATTATTATTGTAACCATGGAGGAAATAGAGGTAGAGAGGTTAAGTAACTCACTTAAATCACCAAATAATTGAAAATAGGATAAAAATGAAATATGTCAGACTTCATTGATCTACCTAACATACATTTCAGAATGTCATCTCCTTAGCTCTCTACCAAGATTTTGTGTAAAATGTCTTCCCTAGTTTTAATTTTATCTATTTCTTATTGAATTGCAGTATATAAATTATATTTTCACCAAAATATGTGAGGAAAGTACATTCTCTCAAACTTCCTCAAACTTTGCAAAACTTAAAATATCATTTACATGAACTCTAACTTAAATAGAAATTATTGAAGGCAAAACTTTCCTCTTTTAATCTCTCTAGATATTCACTAGTTCTTTTAGTTGAATATTTCAAAGAAGATTGTCATTTCTCTTTTGAATGTTTTATACTTTGAATAATTTTAGGGATTAAAAAATTTACTCATATAACTCAAATATATGAAAGTGTGAATGGCAGTCTTTTAATTGCCTTAGGCCTGAAACAGAATTAAATCTTCTTTTTTTCCATTTTGTTTGTTGGTACTATTTTTAATTTATAAAATTTATTTATATAATTTTTCTAACGTATATAATATTGACTGATTCCCTAGTTTGCTGAAGTTTGGTAAGAAGAGACCTTTTAATGTATTATAATTACTATATTAATGCAATTGTGAGTATATATATATGTGTGTGTGTGTGTGTGTATAATACATGTACTTAAATTTTCCTCACAATTTTATTAAAAATTTAACAATACAACAAGCATGTTTTGTATTAAGTAATTTTACTAAGTAGTAAAATTTTATTGATGGTTATCAGACCAAAAATATTTCTAACAGATTGTTCTGGCAACATATTCAAAACTATAAATTTTATTTATTATTTGAAAACAATTCTATAAATTTATTTATGAAAATATTTTATGATTACATATCTGCTTTTTAATGTTAAATATTAAGAGAATATGAAAGAAAAAACCCCTATCTGGAAATTTATCCAATGTTCTACTGATTCCTTGTCTTTTCACATAATGTTTCTCCCCCGACCCCTCATCTCTTTATTCAGTCTCACAGGGCTGTGAGTCAAAGTTCAGGGTTTGGGACTATCATGGGGCCTGCAACTACAGGGAGTACATCTCTTAAAGACAGTATCCAAAGAGGAGTGAGCCAGAAATTCTGCATTCAGATTCCTCTCAAGCCCTTTGCTGATTCTTAAATGTACATGCAAAGGACAAGACTTGAAAGAAAATGACAGAAACCAGTGATGAAGCCTAAGTATTTATGCAGAAATTTCAGCAACTGCACATTGCTGGAGAGGGAGAATTTCAGATTTGGAACTTGCCAATTATAGTGGGTTAGTAAACAAAATGGGCTTTTCATTAAAACCCTGGAAGAGATATGTCATAGGAGTACATGTCACTTCACAGGATGAATATCTATACCCTCAGACTAAGGGCAACATCAAAATAGAACTGCAGTGGTATTTTCTGAATTCTGAATATCTAGAAATCAAGGTGATTGTCCAATAATTTGCAAGTTATTGAAAATACATTTTTCATCAAAAGAAGAGAACAGAATCCAGAGTCGGTACAACTCATTATCTCCATTGTTGTATCATATGAATAAAGAAAAAAAAAAAGGAGAAATGATAAAGCAGGAAATTGAGAAAAAATACACAATATGAGAAAGCAGACAGATGACCTAAATGTTGGAATGGGCGCATGGGGGCTTAAAATAATTGTTATAAATGAGGTAATGAATGTAGAGCAGTAAATGAATATGACTTATCTAGCATCCGGATCTTGATTTCTAATACCATTCTCCAACAAAATAAACCAGAAATCCCTGGAAAAATAGCTACTTCTAAGACTGGGGCTGGAAATATGCAAGATCGACCTGAAGCATCTTGTGGTGCCAGAAAGTAAAAATGAGCTCAAAAAACAAAACAAAAACATATACACACTCATATACACACATAAACACACAAATGATTAAGGAGTTAGGTCAAAGGGTCACAGGAACCAACTGAAAGTGCTCCCAATGGCTGAAGCTGAAACAATTTGAGCAGCAAAATAAAGCAGTATTGGATTATAACCAAAAGTATAAAATAAATATTCATTTTCCATACTGATATAAATAAGTGCTTATATAAATAGATAAATGGGGGGAAAAAGACAAGTCCCCTACGTAAATGGATTCCAAATAACTCATGTGAATACTCTGCCCTCAAGGACGTGCAGCCTAACTTTCCAAACTGCTTATACTGACTTCCTTTCAATGAGCACAGTATGAAGAAGAAGAAAAATGAGTAAGTTTATAGTGGAAAAACCTGACAAACGCTACCTCAACTGTGTGATTTAGTTTACAGCAGTAATGTCACATTGATGTATCCTTGAAATGATCAAACATATCCTCAAGTAATGTATCTGTCTAGCCAAACCAAATCAAAACAAACAAAAGATTCAACACTCTTTAAAGGACGCCAAAACTCAGAAACTTAAGATACTATAGTTATAATGGCCAGAATCCTTCCAAATATTACTAGACGTGTGAAAAAGCATGAAAATGTCATCCCTACTCAGGATAAAAATCAGACAACAGAAACAGAACTAAAAATGTGAGAGATGATGGATTTAGCAGACAAAGACTTTGAAAGATGTTATAAATACTATCCAGTATTTAAATGAAAAATATATGGATGATATAAAAAGGAAACCAACAGAACATCTAAAGCTGAATAATACTGTATTGGAAGTGAAAATATCATTGGATCAATTTAACAGCCTCTTAGCAACTACAAAGATTAGTGAGTTATAAAATTTGAGCAGTAGAAACTGTCCAAAATAAACCAAAGGATTTCTGCTTTCATTATGACGGTGTAATGATTAGACTTGCCCTGCACCCCTAAACAATTAGAAAATGGGACAACAGTCAGTACAGAATAATGATCCCCGAAAGAAAAGTAGGTGAGTCCCCACTTTCTGCCTGGAGGCACTTTTGGACTATGGAAGGAGGAGGAACCCGAGCACAGTGTGAGGATACCTGTGATTACGGAGACAAATACTAGAATTTGAGAAGGTTTAGCTGATTAAAGAGGTACATTACTAAAGAGAGGGACCTGTACCAACAAAGATTTTTCCTCTCCCCTATTTGGGGTTATTATGTTTTGTTCTCTCTTACCCACGTGCGATGAATGTAATTCCTCTATCTAAAAAGTAACAAATGAGTTTTAATAATAAAGTTTTAATTAAAAATGGAAGAAGTTATGCTTTTCATAAGTAATATAAATTATTTCTCTTGTTATAATAATGGTTTTCTAAAATTAGAGATTCAAATAAGATGGCGGACAATGGTACATGTTATACCAATGCTTCAAATTCTTACACCTTACAACTGTATAGAATTGAACAAAGTCTGTTTACCAACATAAAAACGATATAAGTCCATTTTCCCCTTTAACTCTCTATTTTTATCCAAAAATTTTTACTTCATTGTTTGTTGTACTCTATTGATTCTTTGATCTGTCAAGACAAGCACAGAAATACATGGTACATAAGACAACGCTAAAGATATGAAACAATTGGTTAGCAATACACTAATCTACTCTTGAATAATAGTGCAATACTGAAAATATCTCAGAAGATATGCTATGATTTTCTTATGTATTTTCCAAGGGACAAATATACTCCTGTTTTTCATTTCATACATACTTATTCTTATCACAAAATCAGCGTAAAATGCAGTTGATATTGCCTAAAATTATGCCAAGTAATTTTTCATTAATAAAATGTAAAAATATTTCTACTGATATTAAAAAGTAAAATAAATTGAATTGAAGAAAATTAAACTTTCTAGAAAGAATTAATGCAGAATAAAATCAAATAATGAATGAGTGAATATAATAAAAAGCAACATTATATGAAATTGACACAAAAATAAATATTCTAGATAAGTTCAGAGCTAAAGGTGTCGTTATGCAGAATTTTAATGTGGTAGATAGGATAACAAGAAGTATTAAATTGGCAATTGCAGAACATATAGTCAATAAAATTTTTTATGACCAAATAATGAATGATGAGTAAAATTATTGAACATTTTATTCCAAATAATTTGATCCAGATGAAAACATTGTCAGTAAATCATGACAATTTTAATAAATAGAAAGTATTTAATTATATATTATAAAATTTATCAAAAAATAAATTATGTTAATGGGGAATTATTAAAAGACACTTTATGAAAATTCAACAAAAAAATTACCTAAGAGTTTGCATTCATATGCAAAGAGTACAGAATTACATGAGGTGCCAATAGTACAGAGAACTCGTTCTATACTCATTCTTGTTATTATGTATTATTAAGGCATGTAACAAATTCCTTCAGAATATTTATTAGCCCATAATTTTAATGTATTTTTGCTTTGGTAAAGGTATTTTATATTAGAAGTCATAGAAATCAGATATAATTCATTATAAAATCATAACTACCAATTAGTTTAGATATTTCTTTTCAAAGAAATGGAAAACAACTCTGTTGGACGTAAAGTCCTTGGCTAAAAGGGAAACTAATGTACATAATCTCCAAGAAACATTGGGATTTTTCATAGACATCAGCTTATCTGAAGAATGGGAAAGAAAACCAGGTCCTCTGAATTTCAGGCAGAATTATGAGAAGATGATATAAAAAAATAAATTCTTTAAAGGTCATAATTCTGTAAGAGTTCTACCCATTTTTACAAATACTGAATAGGGGACAGCCCTGTGGCATACTGGTTAAGTTCGGTGCTCTCTGATTCAGAGGCCTGGGTTCACAGGTTCAGATCCCAAGCATGGACCTACACCACTCGTCAGCCACCCTGTGGTGGCAACCCACATACAAAATAGAGGAAGATTGGCGCAGACGTTAGCTCAGGATGAATCTTCCTCAGCAAAAAAAAACACTGAATAATTAAAATACTACATTACAACCTTTATATAATAAATAGCTTAAGTTAAGAAAATTATCTTCTTAGGAAATATGCAACTTAGTTTCCCCACAAACATGGATTCATGTAATTTGAATATAATGAAAGAAAATAAAACATGAAAGGATATTAGAAAAAATGTAAACAGAATGAGTCAGGAATGTAACAAATTAATTAAATACGATTAGTGCTAAAATAGAGTATGACAACAATATTAAGTCTGTCCTTCTAGGTAGTGTTGAGCCCCAAAATATGATATGGGAAGAAAAACTTGATTTTCTTTTGTAAATTTAAAAATCTGGTTATTAACATCAAAGTTATATAGCTCTTTGGTTTTAATCATGACATAGGTAAATGAGGAAAACATTTATTAAATATTTCAAAGAATTTAGATAAAATAATGTAAAGTCTACTATAATTGACGATATTCACATTTGTTTGATGCTCTGGATAGTATTTGAAATTCTATAGATTTGGTATTATAGAAATTAGCTATTATACAGTTCTATATCAAATTTTGGACATTTGAGCTTTTTTGTTGTTTAGAGCTAGAATAGAAGGCACTTTAATATTTTCCCCTCATATTTTCCACTTTTATTTTATATACAATTATTTATTAACGTAAATAGACAAAATACTAAAATACATGCTTATATTATTATCTATTCACAGCCAAATCTGTTGTGTGACAGATTTTTCTCTTTGCAATTATGTCAATGTGTAAATTTCCTAAGAAATCTATGGTTTACCACACATACTAGCATGGCTTCAAAACTTTAATAGAACAAATATTTACTTTTATTATTGTGAGCTAGGAAATTTAACCCTTAAATATTTGAATCTACATCCACCTCAAGCTTCTGTGCCATTTCTCTATTCCTATTTCCAGCCAAACTCCCAAACTTGCCAAACTTCAAAATCTGAACTTTGTTTTTTTTGTTTTTTTTTTTTTTTTTGTGAGGAAGATCGGCCCTGAGCTAACATCTGCCAATCCTCCTCTTTTTTGCTGAGGAAGACTGGCCCTGGGCTAACATCCATGCCCATCTTCCTCCACTTTATATGGGATGCTGCCACAGCATACCTTGCCAAGCAGTGTGTCAGTGCATGACCAGATCCGAACTGGCGAACCCCGGGCCGCCACAGCAGAGCGTGCGCACTTAACCACTTGCGCCACTGGCCGGCCCTCAAAATCTGAACTTTGAATTCACTCTTTTTCATTTCCTTTGGAACTCGAACCAATCAGGGTCCCGCTGCCCACACTCTGTTAAAATAGCTATTGAAAAGGTCAACAGTCTTCTCCACCTTGCTAAACTCAATATCCAATTCCCATTGTCCATCTTATTGGCCTGTTGACATTTGGCAAAGGATCCTCTGCTTCAAACCCTCTTCACTTGGCTCTACATCTTCTCGCTCTTCTTTGCTAGTTCCTCAGTTCTGTACATTCTAAATGTTGGAATATCCAGCAACTCAGTATTTCTATCAATTTTCTTCACTATTACACTCATTCCATAGGTGGCTTCATTCACTGACAACTTTAAATATCAACCATTCCCTAATGATTCAGAAATAATTATATTTGGCCTAACTTCACCCCTAAACTCAAGATCAACTTTGCCAATTTGATACCTCTCCTTAGAGGTACAATGAGCATCTCAAATTTATATGCATTAAAATCAAACTCCTAGTTTCCCACTAAATCCTCATTTCTCCTCCCCATCTGGATCTGTTTCCTAGGTCTGTCATAAACAATTACCCAAACCTGGTGGCTGAAAACAACAGAAATTTATTCTCTCACAGTTCTGGAGTCTAGGTATCTGAAATCAAGGTGTTAGCAGGGTTGAATCTTTCTAGAGGCACTGAAGGTGAATCCACTCCATGTCTTTCTCCTTACTTCAGTTGGTCGCCAGCAATTTTTGGTGTCCTTTGGCTGGTAGACACATCAGCCCAACCTCTGCCTCCATCTTTCCATTTCCTGCTTCTCTGTGTGTCTCTGGACTTGGGCTCTTATAATGACTCTGTCATTGGATTTAGGGCTCACTCTAATCTAGTATTGGCTCATTTCAATCATTCTCTTAACAATCTGCAAAGACCCTATTTCCAAATAAGGTCGCATTTTGAGATTCCAGGTAGACATGAATTTGGGGAGAGGACTATTCAACTGCTATACCCTCTTTTACTAATTTCATTAAGTTATAATTTTATTCTTTTAGTTGCAAAGGACAAAATCCTCAGAATGATCACTCACTTTTCCTTCTTATATACACATTCAGTACATCATATCACCTATAGTTTTGACTTTCAAATTACCTCCCGAATCCAACCACCGCTTATCAATACCATCACTTAACACTCTAAACCACCATCATTTCAAATCTAGATTATTGCAACAGCCTCCTAAGTCAACTCCTTTTCCACCTCACCCCGTACTCTATGCTGAACATACTCAGAGAACAACGTCTTTAAAATGATCTATAGGGCCACTACTTTTACCAGCCAAGCATTTCTTCTCTTCCTTCCTTGCTCATTTTAATGGAGGCCTGGAGCTTTCCAGATGGTTCCTGGAACACAGTGCTTCTTCTGTCTCAGGTATTTTGTACTTACTGTTTCACTGTTAGGAAAAATTTTTCTCCATATGTTCTACATTGCTCACTCTTGCACTTTTATCATGTTTCTGTTTAAACAGCACCTTCTCAAATAAATCACCCCTGACCACCTTAGGTAAATAATATTCTTTCCTCAACTCTCTCTTTACTCTTTTCTTTTCTTTGAGGCTCTTATAACCACTGGACCTCATATATTTATTTGTTTAGGTGTTTACTGTCTTTCTTACCCAGTAAAATGTAAGCATCTCAAGGTTAAGGACTTTGTTTTGCTCCTAGACCAATATCTATCTCATGGTAGGTTCTTACATAATGTTGTTGGATTAATGAATCAATGAATCCATTTTAAGTTCTGTCTTCACAATACACAACCAAACTCCACACACAAAACACTTAGGACTGTCAGAAACCCAGGAAGATTCTTGCTGGCAACAGCCTCTATACCATGCTCAGTTCTCAAACGGATGAATATATTCCTGAAATAGACATTGACTTAGAAATATTCTTAATGTTAGGAGATGAAAAGGGGTAATTTTCAACTAGTGCAAAAGGATAACACATTTTTCAGTGAATAAAAAATGAATTGTTTGGTGTTCATTAATTTAAAATAGAATGTTTAGTATTTTCTTTGATATCACTTTGTCATTGTAATATACAACTTAAAATCTTTAATATATATTTTATTGCTTGTCTAGTCTGTGACTTTTTAATAAAATGCAAAGAATGTTATGACTCCAATAAGTGGAAAAGTAGTTAAGTTCCATTTACAGAGCAAAAGCCAAGGTGTTTGATGTGATGTCAAAGGCTGTTCAAATATATAATTCATTCCATCTGTTCTTCCCCCCACATAGCCAGCTGTAGAGGTTTAAAAGTGAAAAAAAGAAAAAGCTTGGCAATTCCTAGCTCTGTTTTGATTAGCATAACTTCTGCTTTCTTGTCAGGAAATTCCTCCCTGTACATTCAAATATCCTGGAAGTTGTCATTTAGTTTTCTTCTCTTATGAAGTTTTATGATTAAGAAAATAAAAAAATATATAAGCAAGATGCCATGTTTTATCTGAACAGCATGTTCCATGAAACATCCAAGGGTGCATGTTAACACAGTTCATTAAAGGGCAGAGCACCTTAAATATAAAGATGTCATTCATCTCAAATTTCAAGCTGTGTTGAAGTCAAATTCCAAGGGAGAACAGATACAGGAGATTTGTGCCAGAACATTTCCCAGTAGCAATATCAAAGAGAAATGAAGAATAATTTTCCTAATTGAAAATATGTGGGGAATATAAGGTAGGGAGGTTTAATTAATAGATTTGGAGTAAGGCCAGAACTGCAGGGTTAAAACCTCTGCTGTTTCAAAGAGTGCCATGGGATCTTGAATGCCTATGAGATGTCAGCAGGACTGGCAACTTTTATTCTGGATTAATCCTAACGCAACTTTAAGAATTTCTTAGGGATAAGTGTTTTATGCAAACTGTTTCATGTGCTATTTTAATTCTTCTTTTTTTTTTTTGAAAATGAT
Organism: Ceratotherium simum simum; assembly: GCF_057802395.1. Lineage (NCBI taxonomy): Eukaryota > Metazoa > Chordata > Mammalia > Perissodactyla > Rhinocerotidae > Ceratotherium > Ceratotherium simum. Next base: position 70,451,290 of record NC_141908.1, on the reverse strand, counting down.
ATACTTTAGCACAAAATGATAATTTTGAGGAACTTACTATCTTAAGATACATCTTCAGTGGCCAACAAGGCTGTTTCAAAATATTATTAATTTATTACCAACATTTACAAAGCTCAAGGAGTGAAATTTATTACTTAACATGATGTTTTAAAATAAGCCCATTTATTTGTTTTAATACTTCTGACTTTTAATACAGCTATCACAGAATGTAGTTAACTATCTATCCCCCACCACACATAGTAAGATAACTCATTCATATTTAAAATGATGCTCTGAGAAGAATATGGACACACATGGTGGCCTACTATCTCACAAAACATGGTCCATCTTGTTTCTGGAAGAAAAGCTGCTTGAGTTATTATAGGAATTCTGTGCTCACCTGACAATAACTGTGGCCAATTCTTGCCTCAAAAAATTGTTTATTGTTAATGGCAAAATGTTGTTCCAGATGTAATTTCCTATAAAAAGATAACAATCTTCAGAACACAAGGGATAGAAATGAACATGAAAGTGCTTAAGTATTATAATTAAATGTCACATGAACTATTGTAGTCTATATCTGAAAATATCATAGACTTCTTTTTGCATTGATTGGAATCATTTAACAATAAGTTTAAGAATCTTGAAGATTTACTTACCAATGCTTTGAACATAAAGATAACATCAATTTATGTATTAGTCTGCTCAGGCTGTCATAACAAAATATTCCAGCCTAGGTGGCTTAAACAATAGAAATTGATTTTTTCATAATTCTGGAGTCTAGAAGACCAAGAACAAGTTGTCAGCATGGTTGGTTTCTGGTGAGACCGCCCTTCCTGGCTTTGTAGACCATTGCCTTCCATCTCCAAATACAGATCACGCTGGAGGTTAAGGCTTCAACATATGAATTTTGGGAGGACACAATTTAGTCAATAACAACCTACGTTAGCATATTGTATACCTACTTAGATTGTTCTTCTCATGCAATTAAAATATAGATACAGTTGGACATTAATTTTGAAGAAAAATCTAATACATTTGGGGAAATATCTAAAACACTTTCAGAAAAGAGTCTTCAGAATGAGTAATGTCATTAGCTTACTTTTACTTACACTACTTTTATCCCTTTTGCATATTGTATTAATGTTGCACATACACACACACCTCTTCACATATGACATCCAACTTCCCAAAAACATTTCAAAACACTTTCTTGGTTAGGTCAAAATAGAATGATAGAAAATGAATTAAGATGGGGCATGTGTGTCAGAAAAGTGAGAAAGGATATGCCATGAATAAGCATCCAGACTGTTAAAACCATTAATATTTTTTCCTTTTTCTATTTACAGTTTTTTTTCTGACACCTGTCACAACCTTCATCTCTTAATTTCCCTACAGTCCTATCAATACAGCAACTAAACCATAATGTGTATTTAAATGCTCAGTGTCAGATCAAATCTGCATTATACTTCACCACCATATCTAACTACTGAAATGTACATTTGTCCCTTTATGCTGGCTTGACTGCTATTAAGAGTGCAGTAAATAATATTCCCTGGCATTGCAACAAAAGAGATCATTGAAAATACATGGTTCCATTGGATAAAAAGTTGTGAAATTCGTAGAAAGGAGAGGATTATTCTAGGGACAATTTCTGCAGCTGATGACGGTACCCATAAAGAAGAGGAAAATTTTCCAATTTTACTTTGAATAGACAAAGATAGTTTTTCTTATATTGGTCTGTTTAATTCACATTTATCTATCTAGATAAATAAATATTTCATATTATTATATGCAATTAGAAAAGTTGCCCCTCACTTTTTCCCTGCTCTGTATGTCCTCACTTCAACTTGCAGAACAATTAATACACGCTCTTGATTTGAAATAAAAGAGTTAAGCATTAATTGATTATAAAAGCACAAAAGGAGAGTCACAGGAAGATAATGGAAAAAAATCAGCAAACAGATTTGCTGAAGACATGCCACCAAAGACAAAGGCTATTTCTTGCAAAAAATAAGAATGCCTTTATCATGGTTTATTTTACCATTACTTAGACATATGAATTTTTAAGCTCTTCTCAAAATGCAATATAAATGATTATTAGTCCTTTGTTTTGTATTTTTATCATCACCACACTTTTTCAAAATATATTCATTGTTGTCATCAAGGCGTTAAACGTTTTTTTGGTATGTAATATTTTGATAAAATGAGAAAACGTCAAATTCTCCCACCACAAAGATATCTATATCTATCTAGCTATTTAGCTATCTGTAAATATATAGCATGGTCAACCAATTAATTTAAATCTCAGAGACATATTCCTTTAAAGTGATATTGATCTGATATTGAAATATTAATTCATATTTATTAATTAGATATAATGCCATTAGACAACTTGCATACTTTGTTTTAGCTTACTGATCCGTTTTTTTCATATAAAGTATATTTTGGGACTTAACTTGCTGGCCGTGCTGGAATAGGACGTTCACAACTTGCACTCTTACCATACACAATGAGAAAGCTATAGGAACCCACCGTTAGCAGATTTTGGACAAGAGGAAGCACCAGATTGTGAGCCCTGAGAGATGGAAACAAAAGAAGTAAACCCTCCAATCGCCCTGGCTTTCTGCCTGAAGGCAATTTCAGAAATTCAAGGACAAGGCACAAGTACTCAAAAGGAGCCTGGCAGTCTCACTGAGTTAAAAGAGATAATTGGCATTCGGGGAGGCTGAGGCAGCGGGAAGTTATGGGGAGAGTTCCAGCAAGGAGATACGTAGAAAAAGAGCCTCCGAGACATGCAGAGAATCTTTGCACTTGCATAAAGTGAAATCCCACACCTCCCCTCACACACACACACGCACTCACACTCGCGCACACACACACCGGGAAGTTGTAAGCTGAACCATTCCCAGAGCTAACACAGGTTGGAGAGACATTCAAGCTCTGACCAGCCAGGATGGAGAGTCCTTGAGCATCAACTGGGACGTTCAGTAACGACTCTCAAGAGACACACTTCAGTATCAGGCTGAAATATCCCTAGCGTAACACTGATTTCAGTTCTGTGGTAGCAAAGTTTAAAAACAGATCTCAAAGGAATCAAAATGATCTGCAAATAATTTAATTGCCTTAAAAGTTCCAAATTTCTTTTCATAATGGAAAACATAATATTTAAGCATTTAAACATTTAAAGACATAATATTTATAGTTTTTGGTATTAAATAAAAGTTTCTAGACATGCCAAGAGGTAGAAATATATATATGTAAAATCTCCTAAGGAAACTACCAAAAAAAAAAAGAAAACCTACTAGAATCAATCAGGAGTTTAGTCAGTGAGTTAATCAGTGAGAAAGGCACAGGAGTCAAGTTGTATATAAAATATCAATTATATTTCTATGTATTAGCAACAATCAGAAACAGAGATTTTAAAGATGTCATTTATAATAACACCAAAAATAAAATGCAGGGGCCGGCCCGGTGGCATAGCGGTTAAGTTCCAGCAATCCGCTCTGGCGACCCCAGCTTTGCCTGTTCAGATCCTGGGTGCGGACCTGCTCACTGCTCATCGAGCCATGCTGAGCTGGCGTCCCACGTAGAGCAACTAGAAGGATGTACAACCATGACACACAACTATCTACTGGGGCTTTGGGGAGAAAAAGGGGAAAACAAGGTGGAAGATGGACAACAGATGTTAGCTCGGGGCCAATCTTCCTCAAAAAACAACAACAACAAAAAAATAAAATAAAATACAGAAAAAATTAACATATGTGCAAGTTTCAAACTTGAAAATTATAAAACATTGCTAAGAGAAATTAATGAAGGCATAAGTAAATGTATCAAAAAATCTGATATTGTTAAGATGACATTCTCCCAAAATTGAAGTATATATTCAATGCAATCCCAGTCAAAATCACACAAGGGTTTAATGTGGAAAATAACAAATCAAGAGTAAAATTTATACAGAAATGCAAAACACATTGAATAGTCAAAACGTTTCTGATTTTAAGATTCATTATTGTGCTACAGTAATTAATACAGTTTGGTTGGATTAAGCATGGAAATATAGATTGATCGAACATAGTAGAGTCTGAAATAGACCCATAAAGTGAACTGAGTTTTTTACAAAAAGGCCGAGGAAATTCAATGGCTACAAGTTAGTATTTTCAACAAATAGTGCTAAACTTCCAAATATTCCAACAAAAACTCAAAATGAAACATAAAGGGTATAATAAATAATAAAGGGTAAAAACTAAAACTATTAACTTTCTAGAAAAAAATAGGAACAAATCTTCATAACCATGGAGTAAGCAAAACAATAAAAGAAAACCAAAAAAAAAGTCCAAACCATAAAAGAAGAAATATAAAAATTGGAGCTCACCAATACTGAAACATACTTCTCTACAAAAGATAAAGTTAAAAAAATGAAGCTATAGAGTGAGTGAAAACACTCATGATACATATATCTGACAAACTACCAGTATCTAAAATATGTAAAACTCTTAGATCTCAATAGCAAAAAGATAACCTAATAAAAATGTGCAAAATATCTGAACAGACACTTCATGAAAAAGATACACAGATAGCCATAAGGACATGAAATCATGCTTGATAACATTAGGCATCAGGCAGATGTTAACTAAAACCACAAAGAGGTACCACTATACACCCACAGATAACACAATGGCTGATATTAAAAAACTGACAGTCCCAAGTGTTGGCAAAGATGTGGAGCAGGAGGAATAAGGTTAAAATCACTTTGGAAAACCAGGGGCAGTTTCTTACAAAGCTTGACATGCCTTTTATAAGCCACTCAACAATTACACTCTTAAATATATGAATACTTAAAACATTATGACCAAATCTCCACAAGTTTATAAAGATCAAAACACCAAACACACAAGAGTACATACTGGATGATTCCATTTATATGTAACTCTAGGTAAGACAAATCTAATCTACAGTGACAGAAAGCAGATTAGTGGTTGCTTAGGTCCAGGTGTGTTTACAGGGAAAACGAAGGGAAAAGGTAATGGGGAAACTTTTCATTGTTATGGAAGCATTCAATATCTTGGTTGTGGTACTGGTGACATAAGTATTTGACATTTGTCAAAACTCACTCAAGATGGATACAATTTATTGCTTGAATTACACCTCCTTGAAGTTTAGTTTAAAAAGCCTAGATTGTGATTTTCTTTTAAAATAGAATTTGTTTCTTCTTTTTGGTTTAGTGCCTTTTTGAGAGGGAGAGACAAAAAGAGACAGAGACAGAGAGACAGAGAGTTTTTGGCTAAAATTTGAGATCTCCCTGGTTAGAATACAAACTCATAAAAGGTATATTCCTGTAATATATTTTGAAAATTTTTCATAATACTTTATTCTATAAAATACACTGAAGACTGTTCAATCACATAATTTCCAACACTGCAATTAAGATTTTTTTTTAGAAATACAAGGTCAGTTTGTTGAAAAAGGGAAGAACACTTTTACAAATAAATAGAATATTTGACTAAGGCAATTGCTAGTTTTCACATGTGAATAATTAGTGGAATTAATTCCTGCTTTCAATACATTTAAAAATATGAAATATATAAATGTTCACTCTATTTTCTCTACTTTAAGTTATAAGGTAAAAATAACAAATTTTATAGTCTATCAATCAGCTGGTTTAAATGATTGATTGATAAAAGTAATCTACTTTGAAAAATTAATTGTATGACATCAAGAGTCACATCAGAATAAAGTCTAAAATAGGTATATATTCACGGAAATATTACAGTTACATATTTACCAATATGTGACTATCTAGACACATCCCAAAAGATAAAGATACCATAAATCATTCACTATTTCATTATCATCATCCACAAGCCAATCAATGAAATGTCCCCCTTTCCAATTATCAATTGCTACACCACAAACCACTCCAAAACTTATTGGATCAAAACAATGGCAATACATATATGTATATTTGCTTGCCATTCTGCAATTTGAGCAGGTTCAGTGGGACTGCTTTTCTCCTCTCCACTTGGCATGAACTGGGGTGGCATGACGGCTGGGAGTTGGACTCATCCAAGGGTTTTCTATTCACATGGATGGTGGATGCATGCTATCAGGTGAGATGTCAACTAAAGTTGTAGCTTCTTAACTTTCTCAAAGTATGGTGGCTGGGTTTCAAGGGTGGGCATCTCAAGAAAGAGACAGCCAATTGTAAACTGCATTGCCACTTTGGACATGATTGGCAGAATTTACTAACAATGAACATATATGTATATTATGACCCAGAAATTCTGCTAAAAAGAGTAACTCCAACATACCAAACATATGTGCAAGAATTCTAATAGCAGTATTTATGTCAAATAAGTAAAAATAAACAACAGAAACAGCTCAAATATTCATCAACGATAGGATGGACTAATTAAAATATATTCACTGAATGGAATACTATACAAACTATTGCTATATGCAACAATATGGATGGATTCACAAGCACACTCATGAGTGAATGTTTGCAAATGAAGCTAGACTAAAAGAGTGCATAATGTATACTTTAATTTGTATAAAGTTTGAAACTTCTAAAGAAAAGCCAATGGAGATAGAAGTCACAATAGGTGTTAACTTGGAAGGAAGTTATCAACTTGAGGCAGGCATTAGGGAGAGATGGTTCTATTTCTTATTTAGGTGCCAGTAACACTGATGACTTTACTTAATGAAAATGCTTTGAGCTGTGAACTTAACACTTGAACAACTTTTTGTATGAATATTATACTTTAATAAAAAGTTTATTGAAAATACATGCACAGATGAACATCTCATGTAATTTGTATATTCCTTCACTATATGGTGCTTTGGGATTCTTTTAAATGCATGCCTATGTGCTATTAAAATATAATTATATACTTCCTTTTCTGTATTTCTAAAACAAGACACAAATATAAAAACTTTTAAAGAGCCAATTTTCACATAAGACGTGTTATGAAAAATTTCCATCAGGAACATGATTGCCTGTTAACAAGGATACAGCTAAAGAAGAGCATAAACTTGAGTCTCTTAAGGAACCAGCTTCAGAAACCTAGTTTAAGAACATGTGGGTTGGCATAATCTAATCACACTGAATTTTTCTCTTTTGATGTTATATATATATATTTTTTTGAGGAAGATCAGCCCTGAGCTAACATCCAATGCCAATCCTCCTCTTTTTTTAATTTTTTTTTTTGCTGAGGAAGACTGGCCCTGGACTAACATCCGTGCCCATCTTCCTCTACTTTTATATGGGACCCCGCCACAGCATGGCCTAACAAGCGGTACGTCAGTGCTCACCCAGGATCCGAACCGGCGAACCCTGGGCCGCCACAGTGGAGTGCGTGCACCCAACCACTTGTGCCACTGGGCCGGCCCCGATGTTATTTTTTTAAAAATCCGTAAGTAGAGAAAATGGGAAACAATAGAGAAAATTGTCACCTTAGTGACATTAATGTTGTAGTTAGCTTTGAAATGACTATTGTTGTCTTAGATTGTGAATATATTTCTACCTGATTTAAGCTGTTCCATTGCTTATAGATTGAGGCAGTTGGCTTGATTTAAACTATATTGTAAATAAAAGTAGCCACAACTTACTTCCACATATGGGGCAATGGTCATTCATACATTTTTCATTCATTCATTCAAAAACTACACGACGATATGGAAAAGACAGGCATGTGCCATGTCCTCATGAAGCCCAATCAAATGGGGAGCATTATGGGTTGAATTGTGCCCCCTCAAAATTCATATGCTGAAGTTCCAACCCCCCATACCTCAGAATGTAATCATATTTGGAGATAAAGATTTAAAGTGATGATTAAATTAAAATGAAGCCTTTAGGGTGGGGCCTTAATCAAATATGACTGGTGTACTTATAAGAAGAGCAAGAGATACCAGGGATGTGTGGAAAGGCAATGTGAGGAAATAGAGAGAAGACAGCTGTCTACCAGCCAGGGAGAGAGGCCTTAGAAGAAACCAATGAACTGTTATATAGCCATGAGAAAGAACGAAACCCTGCCATTTGCACCAACATGGATGAATCTTGAGGGCATTATGCTAACTGACATTAAGTCAGAGAAAGACAAATAATGTATGATCTCACTTATATGTGGAATATAAAAAAACATAACTTGGGGCTGGCCTGGTGGCACAGCGGTTAAGTGCATGCGCTCCACTGTGGTGCCCCAGGGTTCACAGGTTCTGATCCTGGGTGCGCCCTGAGGCACTGCTTGTCAAGCCATGCTGTGGTGGCGTCCCATATAAAGTAGAGGAAGATGGGCACAGATGTTAGGCCAGAGCCAATCTTCCTCAGCAAAAAGAGGAGGATTGGCATCGGATGTTATCTCAGGGCTAATCTTCCTCACCAAAAAAAAAAAACCAAAAAAACATAACTCACAGAAACAAAATCAGATTTGTGGCTGCCAAGGGTATGGGGTGGAGGATGGGAGAAATTGGTGAAGGTGGTCAAAGTGTACAAATTTCCAGCCATAAGATGAATAAATTCAGGTGATGTAATGTATAACATGGTCACTATAGTTAAGAATACTGTATTGTATATTTGAAAGTTTCTAAGAGAGTAGATTTTAAAAGTTCTCACCACACACAAAAAAAATTGTAACTATTGAGATGATGTATATGTTTACTAACCTTATTGTGGTAATCACTTCTCAATATATGTATATATCAAATCATATGTTGTACATCTTAAAATTATTTCTCACGGTGTTATATGTCAACTATATCTCAATAAAACTGGGGAAAAAAGAAATCTAAAACTAGAAAACCTAGGAGTAAATCTTCATTATATTAGATTGGGTATTACTTTCTTAGATATAACACAAAAAACACAATTGAGCAAAAAAATATAGATAAATTGGACTTTATCAAAATTAAAAATGTTTGTGTTTGGCAGGACATGATGAAGCAAAGGAAAAAAATGACTTATGGAATGAGAGGAAATATTTGCAAATCCTACCTCTGATAAGGATTTTCAATGCTATAAAAAAACTCTTACAACTCAAAAATAAAAAGAGAAATAATGCAGGCCAGACCTGGTGGCCTAGTGGTTAAGTGTGGCGCATTCTGCTTCGGCGGCCCGGGTTCAGTTCCTGGTCACGGACCTACACTGCTCATCTATCAGTGGCCATGCTGTGATGGCGGCTCACATACGAAATAGAGGATGACCTGGCAATAGGTGTTAGCTCAGGGAGAATCTTCCACAGAGCTAAAAAAAAAAAAAAAAGAGAAAGAGAGAAATAATGCAATTTTAAAAATGGGCAAAGGATTTGAGTATACATTTCTCCAAAGAAGATATAAAAATAACCAATAAGCACATGAAAAGCTGCTTAATATCATTAGTCATTAAGGAAATGTAAAGCAAAGCTATAATGAGATACTATTAGAATAGCTAAAATGAAAAAGACAGATAATAGCAAGTATTAGAGAGGATGTGGAGATAATGGATCCTTCATATATTGTTGTTGAGAGTGTTAAATATTTTAGTTGCTGTGGGAAACAACTTGAGCCTTCCTCAAAACATTGGACATAGAATTACCACATGACTCAGCAATATAGTCCTAGGTATGTGTCCAAGGTAAACGAAAACATATGTCCACACAAAAACCTGCACACTAATGTTCATAGTAGCATTACTCATAATAGCAAAAGTGGAAATAACCGAAATGCCCATCACCCAATGCATGGATAAACAAAATGTAGTATATTCATAGAATGAAATATTATTTAACAATAAAAATGAGCAAAGTACTAATATGTACTAAAATATAGATTAATCTTAAAAACATTACCCTAAATGAAAGAACCTAATCACACATATTGTATGATTTAATCTATATGAAATGTCCAGAAGAGGCAAATCCACTGAAACAGAAAGTGGATTGGTGTTCACTAGAGGCTAGGGAGAGGGAGGAATGCAGAATGATTGCTAGTGGGTATGGGGTTTCTTTCCGGGGTGATGAAACTATTGTGAAATTAGATAGAGGTGAGGGTTGCCCAACTGTGAATATACTAAAAGCCACTAAATCATACACTTTGAAAAGATGAAATTTTATGGTATATGAATTATATCTCATAAAGTTGTTCTTAAAAAACACAACAAAAATGTTTCTCTTTGCTTCTCATATGAAGGATACAATTAGAGTAGTAGTTTTAAAAAGATTAAATTCTAAGAGTTCATATTTTAAATGCAAGCATTTTACTCAGTGATGAACCCCTTATTGAAGTGACTCTCATATTGGCTACATGTTAGAATCGCCTAAGGAGTGTTTATAAACTCTAAAGTCAGGCAACATGCAAGATCAATCAAAAAGAAATTCTGGGGATCTGAGCCAGACATGAGTATTTCTTAAAGCTTAGCAATGATTCTATTTTGTAGCCAAATTAGAGAAGTACTACAATTGTGACATATATAAATGAATACAGACTATAGTTTAAGAGGATTAAAGAGATTAGATGATCTGTGAACAATTTATAATTGTACTGAACTAATACTGAAGTGGGTATAACTGAAAGGTTTAGATCTAGCAAGTAAAAATATTATAGCAGTTGGTTCTATTTTTAAATTGGTATAATGTGTTATTTGTTTAAACAACAAATAAAAAATAATAATTTGTCCTAGTAATGGATTAAGACTCTTACATTCAGACTGGATTTTTACAGAATTAAAGATTAAAACAAAATAGAATATATTTGGAAAAAATCACATGACTCAAACTGGTAAAGCCTCTAATCACATGCTGTTTTTTTGTTTTTTTGTTTGTTTATTGCAGTAACATTGGTTTATAACACTGTAAAAATTTCAGGTGTACATCATTGTACTTCTATTTCTGCGTAGATTACATCATGTTCACCACCAAAATACTAATTACAACCATCACCACACACATGTACCGAATTATCCCTTTCACCCTCCTCCCTCCCCCCTTCCCCTCTGGTAACCACCAATACAATCTCTGACCCTATGTTTGTTTACTGTTGTTATTATCTACTGCTTAATGAAGGAAATCATACGGTATTTGACCTTCTCCCTCTGACTTATTTCACTTTGCATTATACCCTCAATGTCCATCCATGTTGTCACAAATGGCTGGATTTCATCGCTTCTTATGGCTGAGTAGTATTCCATTGTGTATATATACCACATCTTCTTTATCCATTCGTCCCTTGATGGGCACTTAGGTTGCTTCCAAGTCTTGGCTATTGTGAATAACGCTGCAATGAACACAGGGGTGCATGTACCTTTACAAATTGGTGTTTTCAAGTTCTTTGGATAAATACCCAACAGTGGAATAGCTGGATCATATGGTAGTTCTATCGTTGATTTTTTGAGGAATCTCCATACTGTTTTCCATAGTGGCTGCACCAGTTTGCACTCCCACCAGCAGTGTATGAGAGTTCCCTTCTCTCCACATCCTCTCCAACACATGTTGTTTCCTGTCTTGTTAATTATAGCCATTCTGACAGGCGTGAGGTGATATCTCATTGTAGTTTTGATTTGCAATTCCCTGATAGTGATTTCGAACATCTTTTCATGTGTCTCTTGGCCATCTGTCTATCTTCTTTGGAGAAATGTCTGTTCAGGTCTTTTGCCCATTTTTTAATTGGGTTGGTAGTTTTTTTGTTGTTGAGAGGCATGAGTTCTTTATATATTTTGGAGATTAAGCCCTTATCAGATGTATGGTTTGCAAATATCTTCTCCCAATTGTTAGGTTGTCTTTACGTTTTGTTGATGGTTTCCTTTACTGTGCAGAGGCTTTTTAGTTTGATGTCGTCCCATTTGTTTATTTTTTCTATTGTTTCTCTTGCCCGGTCATACGTGGTGTTTGAAAAGATGTTGCTAAGACCAATGTCAAAGAGCGTGCTGCCTATGTTTTCTTCTAGAAGTTTCACAGTTTCAGGTCTTACATTCAAGTCTTTAATCCATTTGGAGTCAATTTTTGTGTATGGTGTAAGGTAAGGGTCTACTTTCATTTTTTTGCATGTGGCTATCCAGTTTTCCCAACACCATTTGTTGAAGAGACGTTCTTTTCTCCATTGTATGTTCTTGGCTCCTTTGTCAAAGATTAGCTGTCCATAGATGTGTGGGTTTATTTCTGGGCTTTCGATTCTATTCCATTGATCTGTGTGTCTGTTTTTATGCCAGTACCATGCTGTTTTGGTTACTATAGCTTTGTAGTATATTTTGAAATCAGGGAGTGTGATACCTGCAGCTTTGTTCTTTTTTCTCAGGATTCCTTTAGCTATTCGGGGTCTTTTGTCGTTCCATATAAATTTTAGGATTCTTTGTTCTATTTCTGTGAAAAATGTTGTTGGAACTTTGATAGGGATTGCATTGAATTTATACATGGCTTTAGGAAGTACGGACATCTTAACTATGTTAATTCTTCCAATCCAAGAGCATGGAATATCATTCCATTTCTTTGTGTCTTCTTCAATTTCTTTCAGAAATGTTTTATAGTTTTCGGTGTACAGATCTTTCACCTCTTTGATTAAGTTTATTCCTAGATATTTTATTCTTTTTGTTGCAATTGTAAATGGGATGGTATTCTTAATTTCTCTTTCTGCTACTTCGTTGTTACTGTACAGAAATGCAACTGATTTTTGTATGTTGATTTTATACCCTGCAACTTTACCATATTCATTTATTACTTCTAAAAGTTTTCTGGTGGATTCTTTAGGGTTTTCTATATATATAATCATGTCATCTGCAAATAGTGACAGTTTCACTTCTTCCTTTCCAATTTGGATCACTTTTATTTCTTTCTCTTGCCTGATTGCTCTGGCTAGGACTTCCAGTACTACGTTAAACAGGAGTGGTGACAGTGGGCATCCTTGTCTGGTTCCTGTTCTTAGAGGGATGGCTTTCAGTTTTTCACCATTGAGGATGATATTAGCTGTGGGTTTCTCATATATGGTCTTTATTATGTTGAGGTACTTTCCTTCTATACCCATTTTATTCAGAGTTTTTATCATAAATGGATGCTGTATCTTGTCAAATGCTTCCTCTGCATCTATTGAGATGATCATGTGATTTTTATTCTTCATGTTATTAATGTGGTGTATTACGTTGATTGATTTGCGAATGTTAAACCATCCCTGCATCCCTGGAATAAATCCCACTTGATCATGGTGTATAATCTTTTTAACGTATTGTTCCATGCGATTTGCTAGTATTTTGCTAAGGATTTTTGCATCAATGTTCATCAGTGATATTGGCCTGTAGTTTTCTTTTTTTGTGTTGTCCTTCTCTGGTTTTGGTATCAGGGTAATGTCAGCTTCGTATTATGAGGTAGGGAGCTTCCCCCCCTCCTCAATTTTTTGGAAGACTTTGAGAAGGATAGGTATTAAGTCTTCTTTGAATGTTTGGTAGAATTCACCAGGGAAGCCGTCTGGTCCTGGACTTTTATTTTGGGGGAGGTTTGTGATAACTGTTTCGATCTCCTTACTGGTGATTGGTCTATTTAAATTCTCTACTTCTTCTTGATCCAGTTTTGGAAGGTTGTATGATTCTAAGAATTTATCCATTTCTTCCAGATTGTCGAATTGGTTGGCATATAGCTTTTCATAGTATTCTCTTATAATCTTTTGTATTTCTGAGGTGTCTATTGTAACCTCTCCTCTTTCATTTCTGATTTTACTTATTTGTGCCTTCTCTCTTTTTTTCTTGGTGAGTCTAGCTAAAGATCTGTCAATTTTGTTGATCTTTTCAAAGACCTAGCTCTTGGTTTCATTAATTTTTTCTATTGTTTTTTTGGTCTCTAGTTCATTTATTTCTGCTCTGATTTTTATGATTTCCCTTTTTCTACTGATTTTGGGCTTTGTTTGTTCTTCTTTTTCCAATTCTTTTAGGTGCATTGTTAGATTGTTTATTTGAGATTTTTCTTATTTGTTGAGATAGGCCTGTATTGCTATAAACTTCCCTCTTAGCACCGCTTTTGCTGTATCCCATAAATTCTGGCATGTCATATTTTCATTTTCATTTGTCTCCAGGTATTTTTTGATTTTTTCTTTGATTTCTCCGTTAACCCAGTCGTTGTTCAGTAGCATTTTGTTTAATCTCCACGTATTTGTGGCTTTTCTGATTTTCTTCCTATAGTTGATTTCTAGTTTCATACCATTGTGGTCAGAAAAGATGCTTGGTATTATTTCAATCTTCCTAAATTTATGGAGACTTGTTTTGTGGCCTAATATGTGATCAATCCTGGAGAACGTTCCATGTGCATTTGAAAAGAACGTGTATTCTTCTGTTTTTGGATGGAATGCTCTGTATATATCTACTAGGTCCATCTGTTCTAGTGTGTCGTTTAAGGCCAATGTTTCCTTATTGATCTTCTGTTTGGATGATCTATCCGTTGGTGTAAGTGGAGTGTTAAAATCCCCTACTATTATTGTGTTACTGTTTATTTCTGTTTTTATGTCTGTTAATAATTGCTTTATATATTTAGGTGCACCTATATTGGGTGCATAGATATTTACAAGTGTTATATCCTCTTGTTGGATTGTTCCCTTGATCATTAAGTAATGCCCTTCTTTGTCTCTTTTTACAGTTTTTGTTTTAAAGTCTATTTTGTCTGATATGAGTACTGCTACCCCAGCTTTCTTTTCATTGCCATTTGCGTGGAGTATCTTTTTCCATCCCTTCATTTTCAGTTTGTGAGTGTCTTTAGGTCTGAAGTGAGTCTCTTGTAGGCAGCATATATATGGGTCTTGTTTTTTTAATCCATTCAGCCACCCTATGCCTTTTAATTGGAGCATTTAGTCCATTGACGTTTAAAGTAGCTATTGATAAGTATGTACTTACTGCCATTTTTTAACTTTTTTTTTTTCTCAGTGTTTTAGTAGTCCTTCTCTGTTCCTTTCTTCTTCTATACAGAATTGATGGTCACTTTAGTTTGACCTCTGTCTGAAAGCTGTACTCGTTAACTCCCTTCCTCCCTCCTTTTATGTTTTTGATATCATATCTAACCTCTTTTTTGTGCATTTGTATCCATTACGTTCTAATCATGGAAATAGATAATTTTTCCTGTTTGTGGTTTTCTCTTTTCCCCTTAAATCAGTCCCTTTAACATTTCTTGTAGCACTGGTTTCTTGGTGATAAACTCCTTTAATTTTTGCTTATCTGGGAAAATTTTGATCGCTCCTTCCATTTTGAATGATAACCTTGCTGGGTAGAGTATTCTTGGCTGCAAGGTTTTTCCTTTTAGCACTTTAAATATATCGTGCCATTCTCTTCTAGCCTGTAAGGTTTCTGCTGAGAAGTCAGCTGATAGCCTTATGGGGTTTCCTTTGTATGTAACTTGACATTCTCTTGCAGCTTTTAGGATTCTCTCTTTATCTTTAATTCTGGACATTTTGATTATGATGTGTCTTGGTGTGGGCCTCTTTGGGTTTATCTTGTTTGGGGCTCTCTGTGCTTCCTGTACCTAGGTGTCTGTTTCCTTCCTTAGGTTAGGGAAGATTTCATCTATTATTTCTTGAAATAGATTCTCTGGCCCCTTGTCTCGCTCTTCTCGTTCCGGGACACCTATAACACGGATGTTAGTGCGCTTGATGTTGTCCCAGAGGTCCCTTAGACTGCCCTCACTCTTTTTAATTCTTTTCTCTTTTACCTGTTTACTTGGGTAATTTCTTATAGTCTTTCTTCCAGCTCACAGATCCGTTCTTCTGTATCCTCTACTCTGCTTTTGAGTCCCTCTAATGAATTTTTCATTTCCAGTATTGTAGTCTTCATTTCTGATTGGTGCTTTTTTATATCTTCCATTTCTTTGTTGACATTCTCACTGAGTTCATCTATTCTTCTCCCCAGATCAGTGAGCATCCTTAACACTCTTAGTTTGAACTCTCTGTCGGGTAGGTTGCTCATTTCTCTTTCACTGAGTTCCTTTTCTGGGGTTTTGTCCTGTTCCCTTACTTGGAATGTATTCTTTTGCCTCCTCATTTTGCCTCTTTCCCTGTGCTTGTGTCTACGTATTAGGTAGTTCAGCTACGTCTCCTGCTCTTGGATAGGTGACCTTATGTAAGTGATGCCTTAGGGGGCTTCCAGTGTGCTTCCCTCTGTTCTCAATGTTCCAGGGGTGACCCCTATGTGGGCTACGTGTGTCCTCCTGTTGTGGCCTGTTTGCTCTCCCTATAGGCGCCCAGGGAGGCTGAGTTATGCTCCTGGCCAGCTGTTGTAATGCTCAGCTGCTTGTAGTTGTTGTGGGCCCTTCAGTCTCTTTAGGAGGTGTGGGGAGCCCCTGCACAATTGGCTGCAAGTTCTAATACCACATTTGTGTTGCAGTATTTCTTTTAAGTGAGTAGGCCCCCAGTGTGGCAGGTTGTAAGGCTCAGGGCCTTACAATTGCTGTAAGCCTCTAGCCTATTAGGTCTCTTGTCAGCTCTCTGAGGATTGCAGCTGGGTGGGGCTGGCCTCAGGCACAGGAGCACCCAATTGTTTCAGGCTTTGGAAGGTGGGGCAAACCTCCTATGTGGGTCTTTGAGAAGCACAAGTCTTCTGCAGCTGACAAGCCCTGCCGCCCACAGGTCCACACACACAGTCAACACAGTCTTGCCCCGTGTGAGTGGCCCGACCTCCCCAAGCAGACCCAGTCTCTCCACGGCGGGAGCCCCACACACTCCGCCACCGCCCCACACTCTCTACCCGCTCCTTGTGCACACCCTGCCCTGCTCAAATTGGCTCAGTTGCCAGGCTGCAGAGAATCCAGTTACCGATATATAAAGGCCCACAATTTGCCTGAGGGCTTGTTGTTGGGTGGGGCCAGTCTCTAGGGTGGCCTGCCTGCCCTGGCTGAGCTGGATTAAATTGGTGTTCTAGCGGGTGCGGCAGACCTGGGCTAGCAGGCCTCAGGGAGAACTCCAATGGCGTCTGTGTCAGCATGCCCACACCAGGCCACAACAATGGCCGCCGCCAATGTCCCAGTCCCTGGAGAGGTCTCACCCCTCACCGAGATGCACCTAGGGCCTATTAGGTGAGTCTCTTGTCACCAAAGCACTGTGCACCTTTCTTTCTGGTGATTTTAGGATGCTTTCTGAAACAGGTGAGTTTGCATGCGGGCTCTTTAAGAGCCAGTTTTAGTTTCTTTGTGAACCGGGTTTTCTGGGGGTCTCCTCAATGTTTTAGTAGCAGGCAAAGTCAGATATTATGCCACTGGTCTCGATTGTGCTGGGTCCACAAAATGCCCACAGCGGGGGCGCCCCCGGCTCAGGGCCCCGCGCCTCCAGGGAGGCTGCGTACCTGTGAGCTGCTCCCGGCGGCCGTGAAGCTGGCGGCTTGTGAAGGCGGCGTTTTTTTCTCTCCAGAAGGGAGTCTCTGCCTCTTCTACCTCAGTTAGGATTGTCCGTTGTTGCAGGAGTTCCTCTCATCTAGTTTTCAGTTCTGTCTCAGGGATAATTTTTTCAGAGTAGTTGTAAATTGGCTGTGTCCACGGGAGGAGCTGAGTTCCGAGTGTGCTTATGCCGCCATCTTGACTCCTCTCTAAATCCTCTAATCAAAAGATTTATCAGCATGGCTACTGAGAGTTCTATTTGCTTTTAAGCAATTTGCAATAAAACAAAACAAAACAAAAACATCTCAAGTATGACAAAGGGAAATAACTACCTATTTTTTGAAATGCAGTTTACATATCTAAAATAAGAAGATTGACTGTTTAATGTGTGTGTATGCTTATATGTATAGTATATTGCGATTGCACTTAAAAGACCATTTTGAAGATAATTTGAGTTGAAATAGTTTATATGTGCCTATATCTGCAAGACAATTCTCTTTCAGCATGATTCAATCCTACTCTCATGTTTTGAACATTCTTTTTTCCTCTTTAAAGCAAAATGCGTTAATATTTTACAAAGTTTGGGGGGGAGTACACATTTAAAATATTTCTTTACTTAGCAGATGGAGTAATTTAAGGCCAGACCTTTAAATGCAAATTTTTGAAGGTAGTCCTTTAAAATACTTGTTAAAACCCTGTAAAGTATGAACAAGACTAACCAAATTCAGAATGTCTGTTCACTGAGAAAAAAATTTATATTAATGAGTACTCATAATTTATTTTTCCAAATTTATAATTTATTCTCAGTTTCATGGTGAAATTTATAAAATAAAATATATAGTAATTAAATAAATATGAACAAAAACATGAACCAGAAAACTTTCTTATATTTTACTATTGACACATGATAGATATTTTATTTACATGAATATTATTTGATTTCTTGCCAAGAAGATATAGCCCAATTAGTGGTCATCATTTTATAATACATTGAAGCTCACTTTAAATTCAATTATTTCCTATTTGAACGACAATATAGAAGCCCATAAATTCCTGAAGAATAAAACCTAATAAAATTTCTATTCATCAAGAAATATCATCATTGAGCACCCTCTATGTATACCGAAGTGAGTTAGACTTTAACTATTGATTCCTACACATTTACCTTGTTTATGTATAAGTGGTATTCAAATTTTAATTTTTTTCTAACTTCTTCAAAGAACCTCCACTAAAATTTCTAAATTATTATCTATCAAATAATTGCTCTTCCTCTACTTATTCTAAAAATTTATTTAAATTCATTCTTGATTTACTTAGTTTCCCCTTATGTATTATACTGTATATTGTAAAACACCGAAAAACCTATTTAAAATATGTTTACAATTAAGAAAGAATCCACGTGTGGCTTTTGGTGGGGAGGGTCTCTATAGTCAGTTTTTCCCACGTGAATGAGGCACTCTCTGGTAGGAGCTGAAACCTGAGTGGATAAATGAAACGGACCAGGCAGATAGTCTCTCCTGGGAATTTGTTTTGCTGATTGAGAACCTAGTCAATTTCTAATAGTGTGCAACTTGAGAGAAAATGCAATCATGAATTGTATTGGAATAGACATTTCCTGATGAGATTATGGAGAAGAGGAATCCAGTTTGCTAAGAGAATGATGTAGGTGAGATGAGACACTTGACAGGGAAAGCCTGAGAAGCTAGATGCCAGGGCCCAGCGGTTTTCTACCTGTAGTATCCTAGGTGGCCCCACTGCATTCCCCATCTGGTTTTGATTTCCATGAAGTGGCAGTGTATGTATCTTTACATACTTCCCGCCCATTTTGCCCCACTCTGTGTGCGTGTGCGTGTGTGCGTGTGTGTGTGTGTGTGTGTATGCATCTTATTCGGTTTCTTCTTTTAGGGCAGCTTGGATTGATTTCTATTTCTTAAACCTAAAATGTTCTTGACTAATGCAAAACCAATGCTTCTTAATAGAACCAAAATCCAAGCCGAAATTTAAGAAATAAACTAATTCTACTAGTTTACATATATAAAGTTTTGCATTTTAATGAAATTTTGTATTTATTTTAAAATCTTCAGTTTGTTTGGAATAGCCTTAATATTGGAAGTTGTTTTTAAGAAAGAAATCTCATGAATATGTGATTGGATTTAAATCAAGTTTCTTTAAAAATATGATTACAAAGAAATAAATTGGCTTCCCTGAACATCTTGAGACTTTCAAATAAAATCAAATAATTTGCAAATATAAAATCTAGGTGCATTAGAATGTCGTCTAATGCTCAATTTAAATTCTTCTGTGCATAGTTGCTAAAAAAAATAAAATAATTTAAAATAATTTAATTCTCTTAACATTCCCAGAATTTCTCTTGACCCTATACCATGTACTGTACGTCTATCTCTGTATATTCTTTTGGATTAAGAGTAAAGTCACTGTGTGTTATTTACTCAAAATGTAGAGTTAAATTCGTATCTCAGAAACCCATCAACATGGTATAAATATATGGAGATACATGTGCTTATTTATTCTTGCTGGTTGCCAGATTTCATTCATTAGAACGTCTTATTTAAGAGCTACTAAAAATAACAACAATTTAGAGCGTAATTTACCAGAGACAAAATTAGTCGTCAGTGAACAATTAAATAAGACAGTTTAATAAAAACTTCATAAATATTTTATTTAGCCCCTTAATGATTTCCCCTTCTACCAAAAATAATATCTCCTTTCTGTCTTAAGGTACATTTAATTAACCTAATACAATGTACAATTTGATTAAAGGATTTCCCTAGTCATTTCTTCCACATTATCATATGAGAAGTGATATCATATGATATCATGTCTCTGAATGTATCATTGCATAAGGTTGAATACTTCATGTTGCCACTGGTTAGGAGGCAGTGAAAGGTAGGATAGCATGGCAGTTAAGAACATGGATTCTGGATATATACCTAGATCTGAATTCCAAATCTGCAATTTACCAGCTCTGTGCCTGTGGGCAAGCTGTTTCACTTCTCTGTATCTCAATTTTCCCATCTGGAAAATAGAGATGATAATAACTGCCTAACTGGTAGTTATCCTAAATGTTAAATGAGGTAATACTTTTAAAACCCTTAGAACATGATCTGGTACAATTAGCATAAAGTAAATATTTGCTGTTATTGTTTGTATGTGTCTGTCTCTATCTATGATAATATAGGTATAGAGAAAATTATGGGAAAGTGTAAATTAGGTTGAAAATGTGGTTAATTAGTATGAAAAAGTGATATGGACAGAAGATGAAAGGAAAATTAGTAGAAACAAGAAAATAAGGGGGCAAAAGACCACCCTAAAATATATATGATATGATCACTTATAGGCATTTATGTAAAATGATATATACTTATATATGCATTTTGAAGTATCTTTTAAATCAATGTAATCGTACCCCATTTACTGAAACAATTGTAAACATTTTTACCTTTATTTTTTCTGCTTATCTCCCAGAGGTCAAAATATAATATGATACAACTATATAGAGCAAATAAATGGCAGGTACTGTTTCATTTACCTCGTTTATAAACTGGTTAGCAGAAATTCCTAGATATAAGTAACTACATGTTTCTGCACCTTGACATATTTATTCAGAATTACTTTATGTAATTTCTTCTAATCACCTAGTAAAACCTAATTCATTTTTCGAAATGGTGTCAATATATGATCATTTATTTTTAGCTTTAAATATGCTCTAAAGACAAAATATAGATGATTACTATTTTTGATTCAGTTTTTCAGAGCAATTAAAAAGAAGAAAATATAAGAATTTTATTTTACTTTCATTTATTCCATACCAAATGCTCATCTTTCTTTAATTTTTTTGGTAGATACAAGTTTCTGCCTTATATCACATTCCTTCTAACTAAACATCTTCCTTTAACATTTCTTTTAGAGTAGGTCTGCTAGCAAAGTATACCCTATTTTAGTTGTTCTGAGAAAGTCTTTATTTCTCCTTCATTTTGCAGAATACTTATATGGATGTAAATTTTGGGGTTGACTTTTTTTTTGGTTCTAGGACTTCAAAGAATTCTCTCTTTTATCTTCTTGCTTGCAAGTTTTCTCATAAGAAGTCTACTATAATTCTTACCCTTCTTCCACTATAGGTAATATGCTTTTTAAATCTGGCTGCCTTCAAGATTTTACCTTTTTTGCTTAGGAAGATTCACCCTCAGCTAACAACCATTGCTAATCTTCCTTTTTTTCTTTTATGTGAGCCATCTCCACAGCACGGCTGCTAACAGACGAGTGGTGTAGGTCTGTGCCCAGGACCCGAACCCGGGACACCAAAGCAGAATGCACTGAACTTAACCATTAGGCCACTGGGCTGGCCCTCAAGGTTTTATCTTTGTCTTCGGGTTTCAGCAGTTTGTTTGTTTGTTTGTTTAATTTTTTGTTTATTGTAGTAACATTGGTTTATAACATTGTATAAATTTCAGGTGTTCATCATTATACTTTTATTTCTGCATAGATTACATCATGTTCACCACCCATTACAACCCATCACCACACACATGTGCCTAATTAGGCCTTTCGCCCTCCTCCCTCCCCCCTTCCCCTCTGGTAACCACCAATCCAATCTCTGTCTCTATGTGCTTGTTTATTGTTGTTATTATCTACTACTTAATGAAGGAAATCATACGGTATTTGACCTTCTCCCTCTGACTTAGTTCACTTTGCATAATACCCTCAATGTCCATCCATGTTGTCACAAATGGCTGGATTTCATCGTTTCTTATGGCTGAGTAGTATTCCATTGTGTATATACACCACATCTTCTTTATCCATTCATCCCTTGATGGGCACTTAGGTTGCTTCCAAGTCTTGGCTATTGTGAATAACGCTGCAATGAACACAGGAGTGCATGTATCTTTACGCGTTGGTGTTTTCAAGTTCTTTGGATAAATACCCAGCAGTGGAACAGCAGCAGTTTGAATATTATATGCCTATGTACGGTACTGTTTGGTCATTACTCTGTTTATTGTTCTTGGTGCTTCTTTCAACTATGTTTTGGTATCTATTACTGATTTTGGAAAATTTTTCAGACATCATTTCAAATATTTCTTTGGCCTCATTCTTTCTTGACTTTCTGAGATTCCAATTATGAGTATCTTAAAGTGTTTGATATTGACCCACAACTCTTGAATTATGTTCTGTGTTTCAATATAGATAATTTCTCTTCGTCTTTCTTCAAGTTCACTAATTCTTTGCTCAGCTGTGTCAAGTCTAACGGCAAGCCCATTGAAGACATTCTTCATTTTGATCTCTGTTTTTTTTTTTATTTCTAGTATTTCCATTTGATTCTTAATTACATTTTTATCTTTCTGCTTAAATTATCTACGTGATCTTACATGTTGTCTAACTTTTCCACCAGAGCCTTTAACATTTTAATCATATTTACTAAAGTTCCCTCTCTGATAATTCCAATGTCTGTATCATATCTGAGTTATTATTGCATTTTCAAACTGTTTTTATCTTAAAAACACAAAATGTATCTTGCATGACATGTACTTTTTCGTTGAAACCAAACATGGTGTTTGGAGAGTAGAAACTGAGGTAAATACATATTCTTCTTGGAGATGAGCATGCCTCTCTTTCTGCTAGGCTTTTACTGTGGGGCTGTATTCATAGCCAGGAGGTGGACTGGATTTGAAACTCGTTTATCTGTGGTGCACCCAAGGCTTGAAATTCTGATAATAATATCTTGTTTTTAGAGTGTGGGTTAGTCAGAAAGTTTTTCTCAATTTCTGCTCCTAGCTTGTCTCTGATTCCTCCTACTGGGCAACTGCTCATCACAGAATATCTATCTCTTGTGGTTCTCCCTGCTGTACTTCATGGTTAGTTTTACCTGAGTTTTGTTAGCATGGTGGTGGGGTGTGGGAGGGGAGTATTCTCTTATGTTCTGATTCAGCCCAGTCTTAGGCACTGGAATCCGGGTCCTGGGGATGTGGCTGTCACCCTCTTCTCACTCTAGTGCTGGACTTATCAAATATTCTTGTTCTTCCTCCAGGAGCAGAACTTAAGTTCTATTTGAAATGTTGCTATTATACTATTAGAATTTCGGTTTATGCAAGAAAAAGTAAACGAGAAAAGAAATAAAAATAGCCTGTGTTAATATGGTCCAAACATCAGGTTAGTAAATATAATTGTCTTTATTAATGTTCTTTTAGTTACTTACCAGCAACTTTCAGATAACTCCTCTCTGGTTTCATAGAGATCAGTAAATTTGGGGATCTTTCATTTGTTCTAACTGCCTTTATAAGCTAAGATGAATGTCTATGTACTTTATATAGAGTAAGAGAGAGCATACTCCTTTTCTGGAACAATGAATGACAGTCTAATACATATTGAAATAAAATTATAGTTTTTCTTGAAGTACTTTTATGAACTGCTCAGAAGGTATTTAAATAGTCAAGGAAAGTTATATATATTTCCTGGATGAAAAATATTGTGACATTATGCATAAAAATGATTGGCCATTTGAAAACTCATAACATAGATGAATGTCTTTAAAATATAAAATGAGAATATGCACTAAGACTCTGATGTTTTTATTACTCTGCTACTGGAGCACTAAACACTGCTCCTTTCCAGCATTTGCATTTTATTAACTGTGAAGACTGTACTGAACATCTAAGTCACATTGTTTTCAAAAAAACTACAAAAGAGATATTGAGTATGCATTTAAAGTTGAAAAATAATATTAAAAAATCACTTGTTCATAATTCTGCACTGTAGGCTAAATAAAACAGATTAATATAACTGAAAGTAACCTGAAAATATTTTACCACCTTTAAAAATCCTGCCTGTACCATCTCAAATACATTCTTACTGTTTTCCACCTTATATTTTTAAACCTACAGGGATTAAATTCTCTATATGATTTACTATTTGCTAATACCTCCTATTCTTGTTCTGTCATCACTGGAACACAAGCACTATTCATCTTATTAAGATATTCTTTATTGTTTTTATTCCAATGACAAAAGTGCAAATTCCTTTTATCTGACATAAGGCGCCTAGCAAGCTATTTCCTGATGTTCCCAAATTCTGGCTAAGTCACCATGAGTTGGCTCATGGACCATATGAGCCAACTCAGAAGTCTGAATTAAAATCTGAGATATTATGAATTGAAGGTAACTAACCTCTCTGAGCCTCAATTTACTCATTTTTCAAAGTGCACTCTTCAGGAGACTGGCCCTATGAGGTGATCTGTGGAAACAGATTCTATGGTCAAAAAGCCGAGGAAATGTTATTTATTTTAGATATGACTTGTAACATCTCATTCAGAGTCATAATTCAACTGACACTTTTAATAAGTAGTGAAATAAAGAAACTGTATATTTCACAAACGATTTTCCCCATTGTTCTTTGATCAAGAAATCTCTCTTTTCCAAGCAAAATATATTAATATCCCATGGAACTAGTATTTTGGAGAACAACTTTCAGAAAGTCCTCTCTTAAATGAATCACCTGAGTGTTTCCTTATGGTCAGAAAGGAGGAGTTCTAGAATTATCCGTATGTGCAAACACACACACACACGCACATAGCCTCCCTCTACACACACACACATATATACAGAAAAATATATCTTTTTTAAAATTGGAATTCAGTTTTTCTTCTTGATGAGTTCAATTTAAACTAAAGTGTTATTTTTCCCCAGTGAAGGATAATGGAGAATAATGGAAAATATAATTATTTATAGAAAAAAGAAATAAACAAAAGAAGGCATAAAACAGAAAATTAAATTGAGTTTACAGAGATTTTCATAGAAGTTCATATAAATATATACAGATATCGAGATGGAAAACCTTCAGAGCCAAGGAAAATAAAATTTGAGAGCTAATTAAAAGAAGTCTCTCTCATGTACTCTTATCTAAAATATATTAATTCCTTTTGCAAATATTCCTGTTTTAATATTTGTACCAAGATATTAGGATGTATAGGTAACACCCAGGGGAAAAATGCTGATATTCAGTAGCAAAATTTCTGCTTCTTAAGACCTGATGACTCCTACCCCTGCGCCTGATAACATCAAAGGAAGTACCCAGGGTTTGAAAACACTTTTATTCTATGACTCCCATATACTGGCAGTTAAAGTGGCCAGCCTTAATCTTACTCATCATATTATAGCGAAAAGGGTATGTTCAGAGAAGCATAACAGACTTTTTAGTGTCTAAAGAATTAGCAGAAGATTATAGGACCCACAGGCTAGAGTAGGCTGGGTCAACTCTCCATTTAATATTGGAGGTTTTTCTGGTGTTGTGTGGGTTGCATAAGGTACATAGGACTTCTTTCCTGAGCAAACGGTTTAGGTGTTTTTGAATGTCAGGGATGAATCCCCTTTCAAAGCTGGTTTATTATTATTTTTTTAATAAGCCATGAGGCAAACTTTCAAGGCACCAAGAGACTTAGAGACCAGTCAAAAAGAAGTAATTGATTTTTCATTATTCTCTATGCAAAATAATATTACACAATATTGAATATATACAATATATTTAAAATTGAGATTTTTGTCCCATTTTTCATATGACTTTGCAGATATGGATTCCTCTTCATCTTTATGAAGATTCCTCTTCATCTTTCCCACAATGGTCAGGTACTTCAAAGTAGGGAGGAATTCTGTTTCTTTTAATCAACTTCAGGGGCAGAATAGATTGGCAGTGTTAATATCCAATCATAATTTCGGTACCTCACTTGAAGGGCCTTCAATGCACAGGTATCTCATTTAATATAACATTAAATAGAAAGCTGGGGAAAATGTTTTAAACAAGAGAATTGCAAGTACTTCGTATTAACATTTGCTGGAGTAAACTGATATTTATTCTAATGCAAAATGTACATACAGAGATGGGTGCAAGCTTTTGATAAATAATAGTAAGTAGAATTAGTTATTTTCCTGCTTCTTCATAAACCAGAAAAAAAAATACTGTAAATATATGTCATATTGTGGAGTGGTGGGTAGGACATCTTCTGATCTCTAAAGCGACAAACAGAACATCAAAATTAGAACATGCATTTTTTCTCTATTACATGCTATAATTAACTGGACAAATTCAGTACTATTATAATAATATGCTTAAGTTGATATCAAAGATTCTGATGTTTGGTTTCTTTATTATTAAAAAAATCAGGTGTGTGGTTGCCTTCCTATTAGAGGTGAGTGTACCTGTAACGTGTTTTAAGGAAGTAGTGATAAAGATGCATTTTATGTTATTCCTTTTAAATTATTTCTCAATTTAGGATCTGAGATTATTTGTCCATCTAGAGAGAGAAAATAGCATTTCCATGATTATTATGAGTAATAATTACTTAAAATCTATACACTATTGTGAATCTGAAAAATGCTGCATAATGTTGAGTAGTAGTATTATCTTTCAGCTTACTTATGAATGGCTTCCCAGCTGTGATCCTTTGAAAATCAACAAGATCCATACTCAGTACCATATCAAGCTTGAGGTTGCTTGAATAGGATACAGTTTATCAAACAAAGAAATTGTAATAGCACCAGCATGTAAGAACTGCTGATTTTAAGGGGGGAAGATTTTAGAAAGGGTGTTTCAAAGGCATATACTTAAAATCATCCAGCTATTCTATAATTTAAATTTGGTTAATGGGCATCATGACAAGGGGGAAATTATTTAGCATTGTTCGATGTAATTTATAACTTATAAACATAATATTTATATATTATTTCAAAAAACTGAAATTAAAAACATGTATAATTAAATATTTATAAAGATGTTAAATTTAATGGGGTAGTATTTACAAATTATTTTTTTGTCTTAATCTGGAAATGATATACTGTATGAGGCCATTTAAGTCATTTTAACAGTCTAATTTACCATTTTAAAAAGACCAGTTTTTTTCCTAGAGACAAACAAGTGGCAGCTTAATTAACATTTTTGTTGCTTTTTAACTAGCAATTTTATTAACAGTCTCAGTCTAAGAGAGTATTTATAAAATTTTTAAGTATTCCATTATCAAATAAAAATTAAATAAGAAGCAAGCAAGCAAGAAAGAAACCTAAGAGACTCTTGAATAATGCAAGATCTCAGAAACAAGTCCCGAGATAAACACAAATGTACATTTTTATTGATCAGTAAAAGACTAGATTTTTGTATCTTTTCATACAGTTTCCAGTAAAAAAAAGTTATTCTTATATTTCTAGACTCAAATTATATACCATTGGTAATAAATCAATGCTTAGAAATATATCACTTCTTTTTAAAATAGACCTTTCTTGAAAATCTTCTTTCTCTAGATTTTTTATTCATACTATTTGTTTTAGCACCTGGTTTTATCTACTACCAGAATTTTCTAAATTCCTATGTCTCTGAATTTTTAACCATATTTTGAAAAGTAGTATTTGTTTTAATTGATAATATGTGGTTTATTATATAAATATGATTTTATTTAAAACATAGTTATAATTTTATGTTTACTCTGGTTATTTATCCAAGGAGCAATGATCTTAAAATGCAAAACTTCTTACTGGATTACCTCTGCAGTCTCAGACTCATGCCTTGCCTGTTGAGTCATGCGTTCATCTTATTTTCCAAACTCTGTGGTAATCATAACGTTTCCAATTATATGACTTTGACTTACATTAAGTAATTACTTTATTCATTCTCATTCATACCAACACATAATTTTTATGAAGAGTTGTCAAATGTTCAACTTGGCAATTTACAGGCTCATTTATTCAACATTTGTTAAAGACCTGTCACTGTACAGGAGCTGGAATGTAAAGACAGAATACAATATAGTCCGTGCTCTCAAGTTGTGCGCATGCGCACAAAGGAGAAAGAAGAGTAAACAGGCAGTGTGTGATATAGTATTCGTGTCTCAGCAGTACAAAAGATGGGGTGATCTACTACACTTGGCTCTCCCAGAGAGGACTTTGCTTGTCCTGGGTTTTGAAGGGTGAGTGGAGGATGTTAGAAGGACTGTGATGCACAGATACATTCCAGCATGAATGAACAGCTTCATCATAGTTACACAAAAACAGACGTGTCATCTATATTGTCAAACTAGTAAATGTTGGTAAATATACAAGTGAATGTAATCAGCATTTGACAATGTATGGGTAAAAACATGTAAAGCTGTTCAGAAAGAAAGAAAGGAGGAAGGGAGGGAGGGAGAGAGGAAAGAAAGAAGTCAAATTGAAGGTTCTAGAAATAGTCCTCCAATGCTCCTCTCCCTTTATTGGGTATTTTAGCATACTGGTGTAATGATTTGGTTACTGCTGCATAAAAATCCACCCCAAGTTTAGTAGCTTAAAATAAACAAAAATTAGTTATTTTGTTCGCAAATCTGCAATTGGGGTAAAGTATGGCAGGGACAGCTCATGCCTGTTCCAGATGGCATCAGCTGCTGTTGTTTGATTGGGGGCTGGAAGATCTACTGCTGTGATGGCTCAATCATCTGGCTGGCAAGTAGGGCTGGAGGTCACTAGGGAGCTCTACTGGGACTGCAGACTGGGAGCCTTGGTTCCTCTCCACATGAGTGTCTCTACAGGCTTCCTGAACTTCCTCAGGGCATACTGGCTGAGTTCCAAAAGCAAGCATTTCAGGAGAACCAGGAGGAAGATGTAGTGTCTTTTATAATAGAGCTTTGGAAGTCACACAGTGTTACTTCTAGTGTAGTCACAAGTCTACCCATATATAAGAGGATATAACATAGACCCCAATTCTCAAAGACAGGAAGGTCAAAGTCACATTGAAAGAAAAGCATATTCATGCATGATGCTGTTGTGCCCTTTTTTGGATAATAAAATCTTCAACAGAGGAAGACACTGAGAATTTTGTCCCAAATAGTAGATATACTTTCAGATGATCCTTTAACAGTAGTCCTCAGCTGGGGGCCTTTTGGAACACAAGAGGGCATTTGACAGCATCTGGAGATGCTTATGGCTATCGAAACTGGAAAGAAACATATACCAGTCCCCATAACAAAGAATGGTCCTGTCCGGCTGAAAATGTTAACAGTGCCAAAGTTGAGAAACCCTGCTCTAAAGAATAAAAGCTTTAACATTTACTGAGAAATAGAACATTCTCTTACTACCTTAAGTCACCCATTTTGGTAGTATGTCAAATTCTGATGTGGATTTTGCCCCCTAAAGAGTAATAATAATAGTAATTTTTTTAAAAAAAGGAAAAATAGGCTATTAGGTAACTTGAAAAATAATCAATTTTGGCATTTTAGAGAATGTATTAGTTTCCTAGGGTTTCCATAATACACGACCACAGACTTGGTGGCTTAAAACAACAGAAGTTTACTCTCTCCCAGAACAGGGGGCCAGAGCTCTGAGAGCAGTGTCAGCAGGGCTGCACTCCTGCCAAAGGTCTAGGGCAGGATCCATTCCAGGCCTCTGCTACTTTCTGGTGGTTGATGCTTCCTTGGTTTATGGCCACAACACTCTAATCTCTGCCTCTGTGGTCACATTGCCTCCTCCCGTTCACTGACTCTTTGCTGTTGAGTCTCAAATTTCTCTCTGTCTTTCTTTTATAAGGACACTTATGATTGGATTTACGACGCTCTAGGATAATCCAGGATTATCGTTTCATCTCAAATTCCTTAATGTGATCGTATCTACAAAGACATTTTTTTCCAAATAAGATTCCAGGGATTTGAAATGGATATCTTTTGGGGGACTCTGTTTCAGCGTACCGCAGAGAGTGACTTTTATTACAACTGCCAATGTTCCGTCATCACAAATTAATTTTCAGAATCTGAGCTAGATACAAGCATTCAAATAACTAAAAGGAAAGTTGCATTTGCATGATGAAAAATTACTTAAAAATATAACAAAGATATACTTATATAATGTTTTCTTTGTGTATAATTTTAATGTATGATCTCTATATATTACAATATATTAAAATTAAAAAAAGAATCCAAATGAATTCTGAGATCTTAGAGAGAAATGCTGTTACTTAGAGATTGATAAAGAACCAATTTAAAATTGGGAAATTTGCATTTAGATCAAAATTTTAGAATGTAATGTACTGTATAATTTATTTTGTTTAAGAATACCTAGTCGTATAGAGTCAATTTGATATAAGTATATAATTATGGTTTATAAAATATTAGTACTTCAACATATACCAAATTATTTTAATTGAACACTTTTTAATCAAAATAAAATCACTAACTTACCTTTGTGCTAATATCAATCACTTAAAATTTGAAAATAGTAATGGCGCGTTCAATGTTACCATAAAAGAATAAAGCTACAATATTTATATTTATGATTATATAATACTTAGATCTTATGAGTTCTAATCATAGGACTACTGATTTTTTGTTGTTAGTGCCCGCTCCAGTGTATTCCGACTCCTAGCGACCCTGTGAACAGCAGAGTGGAACCCTGCCCGGTCTTTTTTTGCACCATCCTCTCATCTTCCTGGGAAAAGCAATTTATTAAGGGAAGTTTCAATAAATTGGAAAATTAAAACAAGGAATAAGATTTTGGTGGAGGGAAAAAAAAGGGGGTATATGACTGGAAAAGTCTGAAAAGACAGCCTGGGGTAAGCTTCCATGGCCTGGACTCTTGCTCATTCTCAAACAATAGGTAATTAAATAAGAAAAGACAATAAATGAGTGAGGGCAAGAGTAAGAGAGGGAGAGGTATTAGACAGGGAGAGAGAGTGAGGGAGAGGGAGAGAGAGGGAGAGGGAGGGGGGAAGAGAGAGAGGGAGAGGAGAGAGCTCCAGAGCACAATGGAAACTACTATTTTCACTCAAAGTCTCTCTGCAGACTTAGGACGGTAACTCTACTCTTTTGGTGCCCATGAGCAAGTGCCATACACAGAGGCTGGGGAAAAAGGGAGGCATTCTATACACTTATGAATAAAACTCAGGACCGTCCCAGTGCCTTGAAGATTTCACGCGATCCAAGACCACTTTGGAACTTTGGTGGCTGAATCATATGGAGGGTCACCACAGCAAATAACGGCATGGGGAAAAGAGGGATGTAGAATAGAATGGATAGAAAATGTACGCAGCGTATGTCATTTGGCTAAGTATAGTTATGAAGACCCATGAGGCATTGGGTCAGCAGAGATGCTGCCGGTATGAGGGTGGAATCTGCTGTCGGATGAAAGTCACGCCTTACAAGGTAAAGTCTAGAACAAAGAAATAGCGGTGATTATTTTCTTGTCTTGATTTTAAATCCCAAGGTCCCATAGCTTTGGGACTCATGCACAACTCAACAATACATTCTTCAACAATATTTTCTTCAAATTTGAGAATCTTTTTAGCGTATTTCTGTATTTTCCCACTCCTTGAAGTAAATTTTTTGTCATTTTCATTACATCAATATTGTATGGATAGTATTGTCTTTCCTATTACTCAGTGTCTACTTTCCATGTTACTGGAATGGCTATTACTTTTATTTGAAAGATAACATTTAGAGGATTGGCCTGAGTTTGACATTCTCTACCCTTCCTCAAACCATTTTACGCCCTTTGCCTCAGTGCATTGAAAAGCTTTCCTATTTTCAGGTATCTGGCTGTGGCATGAACATCCTTCAATGTCTAGGCTAGAGCCACACTTCTCAGGCATGCATTCTATGTGTCTTTCTATACCTTTTCTCCCCAATTCATTGTACAAATAATCAGGATATTATCTTCGCAAATAACCATAGATGTTCTTATTGAGAGTAGAGGGACAAAAAAGATTTCTTAATTCAGTAATATGTTGATACTATTCAACAATATAAAGATTCTAATCAGGCATTGATATTGAAATGTTAGAAATGAAAAGATAAGCAAAAATAAAAAACATAAATTTCAGGAGTTTTGCCTACTATATTATGCAATGAAACTCTTAGACAAAAATTAATTCTTTTCTGTCTCTCTAAGCTAAGGTTTAAGCTGTCTGTACCAACTGCAAGGAAATCACAGAAAATGGCAAGTATCGGCAGGCATGCTGAAAATTCAAGCACTCCAAAACGTGAGAGAGTGTCATATGCTTCGAGATAAAATTTGAATTTATGAAATGGCCTGCCCAGCATGAAATAATAGCAACTAACCTAATGAGGTATACGTTACAAGATTTTACTTTTAATTATTCTAAAAACACTGCTGGTGATTAGAGTCAATTAATATTATTGGTTGCCTCAATATATAGAAATGACAGAGGCATATTTTAATTTAAAAAATAGTCAAGCTTCAAATCACCTTTTTATATAAAGATAACATTTTTCATCACTGCAGAAGCAAAATGTATTTCAAATGGAGAAACAGCTGGCACAGATGTCAAAGAAGTCTGTGCTCCATGCCAGTCACAGCTGAAGTTGACATCTAGCTTCCCTTGGAGCCTCAGAGGAACATAATGAGTGGTCACCTTGAAAGAAAGATGAAAAATTTTGCACTTTTATTTTTTTACTAGTTAATTTTATGAAAATATTATCCTCCTCCAATACAGCAATGGCCATCTTAAATAGATATAAATGTTGAGCCACATCTGTTGTAACCTATCAACACCCCTTGGATGTGACATAATAATCCTGCCTGAAACATTACTGTAAAGAGAGAATAAGGGAAGAGAGTACTTAGATTACTGTTTCATGTATCTCACCACAAAACATTAAAATATGCAGAAAAACAATGTGCGTTAAGACCCGATTTCAAAACCCTGTCAGCAAAAGTCCTTTTACATGATATCAAAGTATTTGCCAGTTGTCCGCAGAATAAGTCTTGGTTAGAAAACCTAAGGAATATTTGTACTCTCATGCAGGTGTGGAGATCTGTTGTTTTTTTTTTAATTGCAGTAGATTTTGTTTGTTTGCTTGTGGATGGTTGGAGATGGAGTTCTAGAAGAACAGGTGATATCTGAGAAAGAGAGAATATTCTCTATGGGTCTCTCAAGTTTCCGTCCATCTTGCAAGTAGAGGTACTGACTGCCTTTGTTCTGGATGATTTTTTCAATGCTGTCTGTATAGCCAAAAGTCTTGGAAGATGTAGATAATGTTTACCGTTGAAGCAAAGGGCAAATTTGTTAGGGTTTCTCTCCTGTGACAAACTCTACTGTGTGTCTGATACCCTGTGAGAACTGGGGATTAGGGAACGAGCATAGTTGCTGATTTTCTGGCTATTGGTATTGCTGTGAGTAATAAACTCTCCTTTGATTCTGACCTGGCGGTCTTAGGTCTTTGGCCATCATCCATGAAAGTGTGGCAGGCTAACTTGTTACAATGAAAGTAGGGTAAAAATCTCAAACTCTTCAATGTCCTTGACAGGGATATTGAACTAACAGATGTGGAAGAAATATTTTCACTTAACTTCAAGCAAAAAAAAATTGACAGGACATTGTGTTTGGAGGCAGTTATTATCTATCTCACTGCCCTCCTTTCTTCTATTGAGCCCAATATATTTATTCCATTTTTCTTTTTGGGGAAAAAAAGGTGTTATCAGGGAGTAGTGCTAGTTACCCTTCCTTTTTCCCTCCAGATCTAAACTCCATCCCTATCCACCCTGCTCTGTGCCTCAATGGTCCCCACCCCCATTAGTGCAGCAACAACGGTTTCCTTTGACCCCACGCTTCCGGTTGTAATTGGACAGGGAAAATAGTGCCATATATTTGGAGTGAGAAAGAATAGGTTTTAGTGTTTGCTTTTTGCTTCCTTTTGAGAAGGGTCACTATAGGTGGGCTGGTGTTGCTGGTGTTGCTATACACACACACACACACACACACACACACACACATTATGCAGTAAAGCCCGTATATGCCTATTAGTACATTCCATTCTAGTTTTATGTCTCCTGCAAGTGGTTTCTCTAAGCTGGTGGCTTCCTCTGTTACATGGCTTTCTGCTTAATATTATGAGCTAACCCAGGAGATAACTGGAATACGTTCAAACTGCTAGGGCTGTTTATTGCTACCCTCTGTCACTTTTAGAGTTCTGCACAAACCACAGACAGTTTGACAACTTTTCAAATCTGCAATTAAGCCAGATCCAGGTTTATCAATGCCCAAGGGGCTTCTGAAAAATAAGTGATCACCCACTGTGTTGTATGTTAGGGTGAGAGTGACAGTCAATAGCAACTTTTTATATTCCAAGTGGAGGTAGAATTCAGCTTTTATTTTTACAATTCAAAAACTGCCCTAATATATAATTTTCTTAAGAGAATGAAATCAGTGAGTCAGGCTCACCCTTCGCAAGAAAACTAGCCTCATTTGTTCTAAGATGCCCTCTGTCGACTTAGAAGCCGTCTCTGTGATTTCATGGGGAATTTCCATTCCAAAGAAGAAATGTTAGTGCTTTAAAAATGATTTACTGGGGCCGGCCCCGTGGCTTAGCGGTTAAGTGCGCACACTCTGCTGCTGGCGGCCCGGGTTTGGATCCTGGGAGCGCACCGATGCACTGCTTGTCAGGCCATGCTGCGGCAGCATCCCACGTACAGCAACTAGAAGGATGTGCAGCTATGACATACAACTGTCTACTGGGGCTTTGGGGAAAAAAAGGAGGAGGATTGGCAATAGATGTTAGCTCAGGGCCAGTCTTCCTCAGCAAAAAGAGGAGGATTGGCATGGATGTTAGCTCAGGGCTGATCTTCCTCACACACACACAAAAAAATGATTTACTATCTTGGCTATACCGTGTTATAGCTAGCATCTTTTTGGGAAAAATAAAAGTAGAAAAAAATCTCTCATGTTTAATAACCTGTATGTCTTCTATCTGATCACTCACATTGCTACATTAGGCCCTGCTACATTTGAAAAGGAAACTGCAGACGAGAATAGCACAAATGAAAACATATGCTTGAAAATACCATTTTTTAAGTTCCTAAAAGCCTATTTTGCTAATGGAAATTTCTTTACTTCATTATCATACTTGACTTTATCCAGTGCTTTTCCAGATGCACTTTCTCCTTCTCAGAAATTCATATCGAAACAACAAACAACGAAAAAACTCTTCATAGTCTTTACCAATATCACATAAACTTTACTGAAATCAACTATGTCTTTTCTTCATACCAAAGTGAAATATCAACTGCAAGAAAATTAAGATAACGTCAAAGTTACCGTATGTTTGTTTTTCACAAATCATCAACAGAAAACTTGCTCCTGGACTGCTGATAATTTGTCAACAATTATTAATAGGTATTGACACTGACAAAGTTCCCACTGGGGTTTAGCCTTCAAAATAGCTCAGGATTCAAAACTCATCAGTAAGCAGTTGCTGCTATCGTCAAGTGCACATTGCAGTTCTGTTTTATATGGAAGTGTTCATATTAAATAGAAATTAAAAAAAACCCAAATGGTGATTGCTTATTTTAAATTTATTTTTAATTTTTAAGAATATCAATCAGAATAGAAGTATACTGGTAATAACCTTAACAAAACAAAACATAAGACCAAAATCTAATTTTTAAAATGAATCCTTATTTCTACTCATGTTCCATAAAAATATATTTTTAAAAGTTAAATAACTCTAGAAAAAATATAATAAAATACACAATACCTGGTTTCAATCTTCTCACCAGTTGTCTTTGGGTCAATAGGTGATTTGTTATTCTTGGCTGGGCTCACTTATTTGTCTAGGGATTAACTAGTTTATTTGCTTATCTTGAGCAACTCAGTTATACTAGGCATGTCTCTTACATACTCCAGTAGACAAGTCTGGGCATATTCTCATAGTGTTGATAGAAGTACTAGAGAGAGAAGAAAAATCCCATCATGTAGTCACATTTCAAGCTTGCATCGTGTCTGATAACATCCAGTTGGTTAAAGCAAATTATGTGACCAAGCCCAGAGTCAAGCAGTGGGCAAATTGAAGTGATATGGTGAAGGACATGGATCTAGGGATGAGTTCAATATACCGATAAATGACACAATCTACTATAGCATCTAAAGGCCTCAAACTTAAATTTTTTACCTACTTTTACATTTCTTATATCTGTGTATATTTGAGTCATATCAGAAAATTTATAGCTAAGTCAAGATTACTAGGTTAAATAATTAATATTCTTTGTTTCTCTATGTATTGGTATATCTGCACAATCAATATCAAGACATACGAAATTGCACGTGTTAACAGAAGACTTTGTAGTTGGGAAAGTGCATAGAATGCATTAGTGATGGGAAAAAAATTTGCACACACTGGGGACTGTGGGTCAAAGTCCTGACTTTGGCCCCAGGGAGCAGTCATAGAACAGTAGCAGCTCAGCCTGGTGATGGCAGGTTAAAGCTCCAGGGGTGGG
Organism: Ceratotherium simum simum; assembly: GCF_057802395.1. Taxonomy (NCBI): domain Eukaryota; kingdom Metazoa; phylum Chordata; class Mammalia; order Perissodactyla; family Rhinocerotidae; genus Ceratotherium; species Ceratotherium simum. The sequence continues at coordinate 70,414,767 of NC_141908.1, read as the reverse complement.
GCACAGAGCTGCTGCAGCACAGCGCAGTGATGGCTGGTCAAAGCCAAGACTACTTAGGACCCAGGGGGCAATCACAGAGCAGCAGCAGTGTGGCCCAGTGATGGCTGATCAAAGCCCCAACTTAGGACACAGAGGTTGGGGTGCAGAGCAGCAGCACTATGACCCTGGTCATGGCAGGTCAAAGCTGCAACTTGGGGCCTGGGGTGGGGGCACAGAGCAACAGCAGCTCTAGTCTAGCAGATGGCAAGGCGCTATGGCACCCTGATCCTGGAGAGCAGGGCACAGTCAGGACAAGGGCCACTGGGGTCAGGCCTTACCACAGCGACATCCCCAGCCCTGGGAAGGAGACACAGCAGTGAGGACTTCAGGCAGCTCTGTCAGTTGGGTTCAGCCTTAGTGAAACTGCAGGGTTCCCTGGTATCAAATGTCCACGGCGGCAAGGGTTTCCAGGATTCTCCTGCTTTCCTTTTCTCCATGAAGTGAAATCCCTCCGAGGGGATCCCTCTAGGGGCCATGCTTCTCTAGACTGGGAAATGGGGTGACATGGATAAAATGCCTCCTACACTTTTCTTTCCAGCTATCCTCAGTTTTTGAGCTCTGCAGGGTTTCTGTTGCTTCTTCCTTTTAGGCCAGAGGTTTCCCAGAGCTATTTTCATCAGTTTGTAGTTGATTATTTATTGTTTTTGTAGTTTTTGTGAGGGAGACAAGTATTGGGCCCTCCTAGCCCTCCATCTTGCTGATGTCACCTCCAAAACCAAAATTTCACATGAAAGCCTTTGAGCTAGAACTGTGTTTTCTGAAGAGAAAAATTTTCTGCTCTCCAGTTTCATTGTGAGGGGCTCTGCTCTCCACATGTATGAGCATGTCACTGTCCAATATGGAAAGCCTATACCAACGTAAAGTGGAAAAAGAACTGGGTCAATGTGAAAGGACCTGAGTTTGTATAGTAATTATTTAGTCGGACTCTGTCCACAAAACTTCTCCCTCAACACAAGAACTGAATCTCACCTATATGTCTGCGGACAGCATTGAGCACATCATCTCATTTATTACTTTATAAATCAGTGTTTGAATGAATGAAGGCGGGAAGGAAGGAAGAAAGAAGAGCTATTAAGGTGCAGTGAAAAATACATGGATTTGAGAACTAGATAGTCCTGGATTTGGATCTTTGCTAAACTATTTATGTATTTTCTGAGCCTAGGGAAACAACTTAATTTTTTAAAATTTGCTTGCAGTCTTTAAAAATCTGAGTAAAATCGCCAGAGCTGCTAGAAGAATTCAATGATATACTGCATGTAAAATTCTTATTTCAAGTCTACATCGAACTGTGTTTAAGAAAAGATAGGCATTAACTTCCAAGTCTCTGAGAAGAATTTTATATTATGAAGGGATCCTCCTTGCTTGATTTGGGTACTTTATTCTGTAAGGATTTATTGAAACAATATATAGGTCTTCCTTAACTTACAATGAGGTTACGACCCAATAAACCCATCATAAGTTGAAAATATCATGTTGAAAATGCATTTAATACACCTAACCTACCAAACAGCATAGCTTAGCCTAGCCTACCTTAAACATGCTCAGAACACTTACATGAGCCTACAGTTGGGCAAGATCATCTAACAAAAGGTCTATTTTATAATAAAGTGTTGAATATCTCATGTAATTGACTGAATACTGTACTGAAAGTGAAAAACAGAATGGTTGTCTGGGTATAGAGTGGATGTAAGTGTATTGGTATTTTACTCTCCTCATCGGGTGGCTGACTGGAAGCTGTGGCGCCCTGCCCTGCCCAGCATCACAAAAGAGTATGGCACTGCATATCACTAGTCGAGGAAAAGATCAAAATTCAAAAAAGTGTGGTTTCTACCGAACGCATATCGCTTTTGCACCAGTGTGACGCCAAAGAATGGTAAATTGAACCACTGTAAGTTGGGGACCATCTGTATGTGGATGAACTTTATAAACCTAAAAGCACTGTGGTATTATTAGATGTTAATCTTAAATAATGTTTTTATGGCTCACTGGACACTGGCTTTTCTAGGCTGAGCCAAAACAAAGGAAGAGACTAGAAGAGAGAGCCTGAGACTTCCATCTGTAATGATCACTGAAGTATCACTGGAGGAAGGAGAGCCACGGTGCCAGGTAGCTTCGGTGTCTGGAGACCCATCCCTTCACAAAACTGACCAACTATATTTTTCTCACAAGCCTGGTTAGATTAATTTCCCCCACATGGAAATTTAAAAGAGTAGTAAAAATAAAGTGTGCTCCTCAATAAGATATAATAACACCACCAAAACCAAAAATCTCTCACAGCCCAGATCCGAGTTTTCAAACTGAAGGAATGCCAAGTGATTACCTTATATAGGGATCATATTTATCCCTGTTTTCTAACATATTGGGCTACTAAGTCATATCACTAATTAAATTCAAATAGAACTAAACCTTGTATGCCTCAAACATAATTCATAGCCTTATAATATTGTTTAGAAATTTCCCAGCTCAGGCATCTATAGATTTTTCTGAATAAATGCATTTTTGGCTTGAGTCTTTAGTACTTCCGATATAATCTGAATGATACACATGATTCCAAACCTTCTACACTCATTTTTTTTTAATGTATTAAATGCATTACAGACCAAATCTTAGAAACTTCTTTTTTTCAATTTGTCAAATTTACTTATGAAAATAAGAGAAAAACATGAAATGTTAACTAAGGTTTTTTCTTTTACAAAGTCCCAAGATGTGTGTATTTTTAATGATTTTCTTATATACATTTTCTCCTCATTTTTCTTGTCAGGTGTGACTGCATCCAGCCACCAGTTTTAAATATAGGATAATGTCAAAGGCAACAGTAAATTAATAGAAACCTTAAATTCACACACTTTTGATGTCAATTGGATATTCAAAGGACTCCATTAAGTTAGATATAATCTTCTATTTCAGGAACCCATCTGCAATATTTTAATTAGTATGCTACTTTCTTGAAAATACCCATTCATTCTGTACAGTATTAAAATCATCCATAACTGCAAGTAAACAATGGCGTTTTAAAATATTTCAATGCCTTGCTTATGATGACAGGAAGTCATTCACAAGCTTTCTTTAAGAAGCATGTGAATTTCCATACTTTGTGAATGAGAATACCGAATTAAAATGATGTGGCAATTTGGGTCTAATCAGGAGATAAAAAAACATACAATAGGCTAAACAAGATATATTTAATATAACCATTATTAACTATGGTAAAAGAGCAACTATTAGATATCAGAAAACTGTACTATACGGTACTCTAGGGCTGAGGGAGAGTACCTACAGAGGGACAAACTCGGACGTGGTTCGGACTTCACTGGAGAAGGCGTGCGTCAGCTCACTGGGTTTCTGAATTCACCCAGCATGCCTAAGCTGATTATACTCACATACTGATCAAGTTACTTATGGTAGATGAATGGCTCGTGAAGTCATACTGTTTTTTGTTTGTATGTTTGCTGTTTTGTTTGTTTGGTTTTGTTTTTGCTTCCTTACCTCCTCTTAATTCCGTATTCACGGGTATGAATACAAACAGGCTTTTCAGACTTCACATTTTTTTGAATTTGCCTGATTCATTTGAACATTAGTTTTACCCAAAATACTGATTTGAAGAACCTTTTTTTGCTATTACTAACATGCTGGTGGAGGGTGTAGGGGGAGAGTTGGGTAATTCTGTTAACAATTTTATTCTCCTAGAACCTAATAACTGACATGAGCTGCCTGCTACCCTGGCTGGGCCAGCCTTCTCTTCCCATTTCCCACTTTCTGCAGTGCTCTCTCACTGCCAAGTGGGTGGATTCAGATCGAGTAGAAAAACACAATGAAATTATGCAAGAAATACATGGTGAAATACAAACAAATAAGAAATGGATTTTTCTTTAATTCAGAGCAAAGCATAGAGCAATTAATAGAAATTGTCTAGAAAAAGAACACAAACGGTAATTCCTTACACTAACACTGACAAAGGGATCAGAAACAAGCTTTACTTATTATAGAGGTTCCCCACATGATTTTCTAGGTGAAGGCTTAGTCAATTCACCAATGAGATATTCTTATGAAACTAGCAATATTTTTGGAATGTGCTTGCTTGGAATAAAACAAAAATAGTAATTGGGGAAGTATTCCCTTATCTATTTGGAGGAATGTAGGCTTCATGTGTAAAAATTAGTATTTAATTTTCTGGGTGTTTTAAAAGTATTTGAAAAAATTGTTACTAAACCTGTTATTATTATAGTATAATCAAATCATTTATAAATCACATCATATAATAAAGTGTAGTATATCCATCCATAGATTTTTCTAATATAGGTCATTTTTGTTTTCATGATTTGCAAATATATAAGCTTAGTGTAATAAAACTTCACAACTTTAAAGCATTTTTATCTTTATTATTTATTTCATTCCTTTCACTTATTTAGTTATTTCTTTATTTTATATGTTTATTTATTTCACATTTGCTTACTCTTACTTTTTTTTTTTTAGTGTTTTAAATTTTGGTAAATCCATACTAAGGAATGATATGTAGCAGTTAGGATTTCCAAAATTGGATGCCAAGTAAAAAAAAGAAAGAAATTGCAGAATATCTTGATCAAGTAGGATTTCATGTATGTTTAAGAAAATTTAGAACATATATGTATATAAATAGAGAGAAAAATACTGACACAATAAACTCTTTCAAAGTAGGTAGTAAAGTATTCCCACATGTACTCATGCTAAGGGTCTGGACCATCCCTTGTTACTTCTTCTGATCTCTGGCTACACCTTCCAAATAGTCCCTTTGTTGAACTCGTCCTAAGATCACCCAAGTTGAGTGTGCCATCTGTTTCATGCCAGGTTCTAAAGGTAAATATGGCATCTTTTCAATCTTTCACCAAAAACATCCTTGTGCAATAAGATCGTTGACCGAGCTGCACCACAGCTTAAAGGGGTCACATGGCTATGAGATTGAGGCTTCGTGTTACCCCAAAGGAGAAAGGTGCCGTGAGTAATTTTGAAGATTTTCAGCACATTTTCATTTGGATATAATCGCAAAAGGATGTCAGAGAAAAGAAATAATATAAATACACATGCTAATACATTTTTTAAGAAACGAATTAAGGACATTTTTCCATAACAGAAATAGACGTTTAAGCATTTAAATAAAATAAAAACCATTCTAAGTCTCTGATTTTTAGAATTGCTAAATGAATGAGATTAAATCATAGATGACATACGGATGGCAGGCCACTGATGGAAAGTGACTTTTTGGGGGTAAGAGGGAGAAGGAGAGAAATTCTTTGCAGAAATTTTGCATTCTGTACTTAAGGTTCTCTTAGATTAGAAAGAACTCACTTCCTCTTAGGTTAAAAATGATCAGTCACCCTCAACTCTGTTGTAGAAAATATTTTTACATTTTTTATAAATCTCCTTGTGGTTTTCTATTAGGTATGGCATCAGCAATGTTGTCTTACAGTGTGTGTCAAGATCCTTATGTGGTCTCAGAAAGGCCAACAAACAAACCACATAAACCTTTTCTTCCTTGATGACAAAATAGAAAGTTCTTGCCATATAAATTTCTCAATTTAGCCTGCCTTGGAAGACTGTTAAGAACTAATATGACCAATATTTTGAAGGAGTAAAAGTGTTACAGTAAATCAAACAAACACTAAAACTAAGTGAAAGAAAACAAACAAAAACATGGTTTTGGGAAATAGGAGAAACTTCCCAGCTGGGATATCTCTGTGTCCTTTTTTTTTTTTTTTTTCCTATTTCAGCTTGTCGTTACTAATGTTTGAAAATAATATTTCAAAAGATGGCATCTTCAGGCATCTGGTTAAGTTGTCGGGAATAAATGTATTTGCGAATGTATTTGCAAGGAATGTATTTGCCTTACTTCCTTCTAAATTATCATTTAAACATTAGTAAGTAGGTATGAAAAAGAACAACATCATGGCTGGGAAGAGAAGGTAGGCAATATTAGTGAGCCAATGGTACACCAGTAATACAGGTTCAGGGATCTCGAAACACGGGAAACCAAAGAGTACGCCTTGATGGAGAACAGGGAATGGGAAGCTGTAGGCCAAGAACAAACGCAGGATGAAATGCAGCAGAGGTGCGAGCATTCCTTCCCAACGGACCATTAAGAGGGCTTCAGACAGTGTTGTGGTATATGGAGAATTTGAGAAACAGCCATAAAAGCTGGAAGAGTTCAGCTTTCCTGTATGTTTACCATGTGCCAGGTCTGAGCAAGCCTTACAGTGACCTGATGAGGTAGGTGTTAATTATCTCCCTTTTACAGATAAAAAAACAGAGCACAGTGTCAGGTTGCTACTAAGTATGGAAACTGGAACTTTGCATGCTGGCTTTCTGGACAGAGGCTGAGCTCTTAGCAATTATACTTGACCACTCCCCTTAGAGAGTAGGCTAGAAATCACCATGAATCCTATAGAAGAGCCAGGCCTGTCTCACACTTGTCCTGCCTTGTGCATCCTGCCAACTTCAGCAGTGTAACTCTTGCCTCCTTTCTGAAAATTTGTAATAATTCTTCTTCTCCTCCTCCCAATATCATATCTTGATAAAATTGATCCTTGTATGTTTAGCAGAATCTCATCATTCTTATATTTCTTAATGTATGTTTTCATAGGCCACCTTGCACTGTAATTGTTTGCATACCTATATTAATCTTTTTATTACTAACACATGGTATAATATCTAAAACATTGTAAGTACACAAATTTTTATTGAACAAATTTTAATTTTTGCAGATGATATTTCTATCAAAAAAAGATGACTATATTGATCATAAAATGTAGACTCTGTACTTACAATGGATAAAGATACATATAAGAAACATTAAAATAATATAAATTTACTCAACATAGAAACAAAAGCAAATGTGATCATAAAATAAGCACACATATAGAGAGAAAAGTAAGAGGCATTTTCTACCATTGATGTTTTATTATGAAACACGTTTTGTTTAATATAATTTTTTCCAATTCCCATTAACTAGTATGAAGAGATGTAAAATTCGTTTAATCTTATTTGGTCTCTTGGATTTTCAGTAAAATATGTAGATTGAAAATAGCACACAAAAAAAAAACACTTTGATATTTTATTATTAAAAAATTCAGTTATGGGCGAGCCCGGTGGCGCAAGTGGTTAAGTGTGCACGCTCCACTGCGGTGGCCCGGGGTTCACTGGTTCGGATCCTGGGCACGCACCAACGCACTGCTTGTCAAGCCATGCTGCGGTGGCATCCCATATAAAGTGGAGGAAGAGGGCATGGATGTTAGCCCAGGGCCAGTCTTCCTCAGCAAAAAAAGAGGAGGATTGGCAGATGTTAGCTCAGGGCCAATCTTCCTCACACACACACAAAAAATTCAGTTAAACATAGTGTCAAGTTTTCCTGTCTGTACATATTAATGCTTCTCAGAAATATGGACATCATTCCATAAATATTTTTTTTCCCAACTGATCAAGTCCATAACCACTACTACCTACAATCAGATATTAGGAATGTCAGAAGAGCATTCAGTTTCAGTTTGCAAGTAACTATGTAAATACTAGAAATAAATCAATGTGTTACTTTCAAAAACATTCCCACAGTGTTTCCTTACATTTTCTTTTCTCAAATCAACTTTTATTAGAACATACACAGAAAAATTCTAACAAGAAGATGAATAGTTAACACTCTATTTTAATATCGCTAAAAATGGTCTTCCATAATACAGTGTTAAAACCACTCTCACTTTCAAATGTCTTTTCAAACACAGATTTCTTTATTTATAAGACCAGGTTAGGCAATTGATTTACAGAGTATATATATCATCTGCATTAAAGATAATAGAAATGAATTTCAGGCACTGGAAATATATGCCTGAAGACCTCAGAATGGCCAAACAGGATACAGATGGCACCAGTTAATGTTTTCCATCCCTTAGAACAACTAGCTGGTAACTCATTCAAATTTTCTTTCGATTATCAAATGTATTTTCACTGTGCCTTCATTCTGTCACATTACTTTTTAAAAATCTCCTACAAAAGTCTTTAAGAAAGTGGCTTTACTTGGTTTAGTGTCAATTAGGTTTTTTTAAGATTAGTTTCTTTTCTAGTTTATTCATTGTAGACATTATTTATTTTCCTTAGAAAGTTTAGCCTCAGGGTTTCATGACAATGCTACTATATTACAGAATATAAATAGAACTCTAGCTTCCCTTTCCCCTCAACCCCTATAAATTCATTTCTAATGACTGAAAAGCATGCAGAGGCACTCAAAAATATATCAGAGTTTTGCAAAGTCCCTATTTTCAGCATGAAAAAAGAACTCTAAATTGGAACCCATTTCTTATAGTTCATTTGCTGCTCTAGAAAAAATGAATAACCTCATTATAGCTCAGCTTTGTCTTACACACACAAGAAATCTTTTATCATTATGATGTAGCAGTTATCTTGAGTAAAAAATGAAATTATTCTTTTAGCAGACTGTCTTCCTCTCTACTTATTAAGTTGTGTTAAAAGTACATTTCTTACAGAAAATGCCAATGTCTTATTGGATTTTCAACACACTACATTGAACTGACTGCACATTAAATTAACTGAGTTTTTCAAGTTCTCTTTTTCCTCATCCAATTTTTTTTCTCTTTAACTTTAGAAAATACTCAGAATATGTGCCATTGTATTTGCATTTTCAAACTTCTACCTTATTATAGGTTCTATTAAGTCAGAAACTGGACTCAATGAGCATGATCTTCGAATGACTATAATTCAAGAATTATATTTCTTTATTACTAAGTGAATAAATAGGGAAGATGTTTTAAAATGAAGCTGCATAGTAAAACAAATTCTATGTAGAGCAAAGGCAGTGGTAAAATAACCATTATATTTTATTTTTACATAGACTGCTGAAAAATTCAGTTTGTATAGCAAAATATAGATAGATTTTTAAAAAGAGAATGAAATCTTCCTTTGGGATGAAATACATATTGGTGAAAACGTATTGTGAGGAATTTAATAAGGGGAACTCTAGCTTAGCTAGTCAATGAAGAAAGTGCAGGGAAGAAGAAAGACAGAGGGCAAACCAAATTTATTCAAAACAATTAACGGTAGTTAAATACTCATGCAGCAAAAAAGCATGGTGTGCCAATAGCCCAGCTAAACGTAACTTAGAATGCCTCACGAGATTTACCCCATTTTACAAAAAATACATTTAACTGATTAAAACCTATTAATACAAATGTCATTTGAAAATTTAAAATAAATAAATTTGCTGTGTAAAATTATGCCTCCAATCGTTTTAATGATTTTGCAATACTTTGAGCAATAGAGGCACCATGGTATAAACCTTGGTGTATGATAGAGTTTTTAAAACCCAGACATCTATCAAAATCAGAACAAAAACTGTGCTATGTTGAAAGTAATAGTCATTAAATACATAATTCATTCATCTACTTCCAAAAATGGAAAACAGTCTTTTTTTTCATTTGTTTGTTTTGGTTTTAAGATTGCGATCTTTAATGTTTTATTACAGAACATTTCAAACAGAATTAGAGGGAATAACAGAAGTAGAAGGAACAGCAAAGTAAACCATCATGGCTTATTCTTGCTTTCTCTGATGCCCTTCCAAACTTTTTTCTCTTCACTAATGTATTTGAAAACAAATCCCAAACGTCATATCTAATAGATAATACTTTAACATAATTACATAGGAATCATCATAGCAAAATTAACTGTAGTTTCTTATATCATCTAGAGTCAGTCTGAAGTCTGTACATTTTTTAAATTATCATACAAATGTATTTTTTTAATTGCTTTGTTCTAATCAAGATCCAAATAAAATTTTTTAACTTAGTTGATATGATTTCCTGCTGTTTTTTTCCCCCACTGTTGTTGTTTAAAACCACTTTACTGGGGCCGGCCCTGTGGCTTAGCGGTGAAGTGCGCGCGCTCTGCTGCTGGCGGCCCAGGTTTGGATCCCGGGCATGCACCGACGCACCGCTTGTCAGGCCATGCTGAGGCGGCATCTTACGTACAGCAACTAGAAGGATGTGCAACTATGACATACAACTATCTACTGGGACTTCGGGGAGAAAAAGGGGTAAAAAAAGAAGGAGGATTGGCAGTGGATGTTAGCTCAGAGCCGGTCTTCCTCAGCAAAAAGAGGAGGATTGGCATGGATGTTAGCTCAGGGCTGATCTTCCTCAGAAAAAAAAAAAAATTGATTAAAAAATAAAAACACTTTATTGAGGTATAACTGACATACAATAAGCTGCAGATGCTTAAACTACACAATTTTATGAGATCTGACATATATATATACCCGTAAAACCATCACTACAATCAAGATAATGAATATGTATAGAGCTCATTAATCTAGAAGTTTCTTTTAATCTCTAGCCATTCCATCTCCCTCCTCCTCCTGCTTCCATGCCATGTATGGAAGACAGTGAGTCTCCTGTGGTAGACATCTGTGAAGTCAGTGCCCTAATCTGGGCTTTACCTTTTAGTGTAGCCAGTAGTATCTGACTTCTTTTTTGCCTGCGAGCTTCCATTAAGGCTTCAGAAACCACTCTAATCCTGGAAGGAAAACTAAAATTAACACCCTGAAATCAAATTATAACCAAGAAATGAAAGCTGTTGGTGCAGAAACACCCCAGCTCCCTAGCCCTTTGGATGGAAGGCCTCTGAAGAGTATGGTGTACGTTCTTAGCAGTGTCCAGTGCGATGGGGTTAGGCTTTGGTTCCCCCTGGTGGAGCTAGTTCATAATGCAGGCTTTACGGTTGTCAAGCCTTCCTTCTCTTCCCTGCCCCTTTGCCACTCTTCGTTCATGGTCCCTGCACTATAATCTTTGTCCAAGGATCAGCTTCCGAGGAATCTATAGTAAGATATTCGTCTTATAGATTTTCTCACTTATAGGGTTTGGTTGATTCCTAAATTCGTTTAACACGTTCCTCTAGTCTCCTTATATCCTTAAACTGGTGGTTAATGTTAGATGCTTTATTAGTGCTTTTCTTTTGACTATGATTACTTCACAAAAGGGGCTGCATATTTCTTGTTTCATCATATTAGGTGACATATCGTCAGATTGCTTCGCCTTTTGTCAAGATTGATTAGGGAATTCCATTATAGCATTAGCATGATTCATCAAGTTCTTCAGTAGAATTTACCGAATATTTTTGGTTTCGATGTTCTTTGCCTAGATGAATTCTTTCATGAGAAGTTTAAAAGGATGATAATCGAATTCAATCATTCCCTAACATTTATTAGCTCTGATTTGTTCATTATCTGAATTCCCTGAAATATAATACATAGAGGAAAGGCAGGATAAATTCTCAATTGTTTTCCTTTATTTTTCAATTTTGAGAATAATCATCTAGTGTTCTAGGAATCCAAAGATAACCAATGAAATTTTAATAAATTCATGGATTTTTAATGTATTTAAGATGTTTCAATCCATTGCAGTAATTATGCTTTACAATACTTTTTTTTCCCCATCTCAGAGCAGTGAAATTCCCTTTAAATTGGCTCCTGCATCCTCTTACATGATACAAGCAGCTTGTTGATAACGTCCCCACTTCATCTTTCATATTTCCTGTCCCGGATCTGGAATCAGCCTTTCCCTTGTTCATTTTAGTGGGAAATGGTATTTAGAAACCACAATCTGGACACTAAGGCTGTTCATTACTAATGGATTATCAGTCCTTCTAAACCTTTTCAGTGACCAGAGAAAAGACGTGTTTAGGAAAAAAAAAATTCTTTTTTTTTTTGTCTCTATGTGTTTGTTTATTGTTGTTATTATCTACTACTTAATGAAGGAAATCATACGGTATTTGACCTTCTCCCTCTGACTTATTTCACTTTGCATCATGCCCTCAATGTCCATGTTGTCACAAATGGCTGGATTTCATCGTTTCTTATGGCTGAGTAGTATTCCATTGTGTATATATACCACAGCTTCTTTATCCATTCGTCCCTTGATGGGCACTTAGGTTGCTTCCAAGTCTTGGCTATTGTGAATAACGCTGCAATGAGCACAGGGGTGCATGTATCTTTACACGTTGGTGTTTTCAAGTTCTTTGGATAAATACCCAGCAGTGGAATAGCTGGATCATATGGTAGTTCTATCCTTGATTTTTGAGGCATCTCCATACTGTTTTCCATAGTGGCTGCACCAGTTTGCACTCCCACCAGCAGTGTATGAGAGTTCCCTTCTCTCCACATCCTCTCCAACACATGTTGTTTCCTGTCTTGTTAATTATAGCCATTCTGACAGGCGTGAGGTGATATCTCATTGTAGTTTTGATTTGCATTTCCCTGATAGTTAATGATTTTGAACATCTTTTCATGTGTCTGTTGGCCATCTGTATATCTTCTTTGGAGAAATGTCTGTTTAGGTCTTTTGCCCATTTTTTAATTGGGTTATTACTTTTTTTGTTGTTGAGATGCATGAGTTCTTTATATATTTTGGAGATTAAGCCCTTATCAGATGTATGGTTCACAAATATCTTCTCCCAATTGTTAGGTTGTCTTTTCGTTTTGTAGATGGTTTCCCTTGCTGTGCAGAAGCTTTTTAGTTTGATGTAGTCCCATTTGTTTATTTTTTCTATTGTTTCTCTTGCCTGGTCAGACATGGTGCTTGAAAATATGTTGCTAAGACTGATGTCGAAGAGCGTACTGCCTATGTTTTCTTCTAGAAGTTTCATAGTTTCAGGTCTTACATTCAAGTCTTTAATCCATTTGGAGTTAATTTTTGTGTATGGTGTAAGGTAAAGGTCTACTTTCATTTTTTTGCATGTGGCTATCCAGTTTTCCCAACACCATTTGTTGAAGAGACTTTCTTTTCCCCATTGTATGTTCTTGGCTCCTTTGTCAAAGATTAGCTGTCCATAGATGTGTGGGTTTATTTCTGGGCTTTCGATTCTATTCCATTGATCTGTGTGTCTGTTTTTGTGCCAGTACCATGCTGTTTTGGTTACTATAGCTTTGTAGCATATTTTGAAATCAGGGAGTGTGATACCTCCAGCTTGGTTCTTTTTTCTCAGGATTCCTTTAGCTATTCGGGGTCTTTTGTTGTTCCATATAAATTTTAGGATTCTTTGTTCTATTTCTGTGAAAAATGTTGTTGGAACTTTGATAGGGATTGCATTGAATCTATAGATGGCTTTAGGAAGTATGGACATCTTAACTATGTTAATTCTTCCAATCCAAGAGCATGGAATATCTTTCCATTTCTTTGTGTCTTCTTCAATTTCTTTCAACAATGTTTTATAGTTTTCGGTGACCATATCTTTCACCTCTTTGGTTAAGTTTATTCCTAGGTATTTCATTCTTTTTGTTGCAACTGTAAATGGGATGGTATTTTTAATTTCTCTTTCTGCTACTTTGTTGTTAGTGTATAGAAATGGAACTGATTTTTGTATGTTGATTTTGTATCCTGCAACTTTACCATATTCGTTTATTACTTCTAAAAGTTTTCTGGTGGATTCTTTAGGGTTTTCTATATATAAAATCATGTCATCTGCAAATAGTGACAGTTTCACTTCTTCCTTTCCAATTTGGATCCCTTTTATTTCTTTTTCTTGCCTGATTGTGCTGGCTAGGACTTCCAGTCCTATGTTAAATAGGAGTGGTGACAGTGGGCATCCTTGTCTGGTTCCTGTTCTTAGAGGGATAGTTTTCAGTTTTTCACGATTGAGGATATTAGCTGTGGGTTTCTCATATACGGCCTTTATTATGTTGAGGTACTTTCCTTCTATACCCATTTTATTCAGACTTTTTATCATAAATGGATGCTGTATCTTGTCAAATGCTTTCTCTGCATCTATTGAGATGATCATGTGATTTTTATTCTTCATTTTATTAATGTGGTATATTACGTTGATTGATTTACAAATGTTGAAACACCCCTGCATCCCTGGAATAAATCCCACTTGATCATTGTGTATAATCTTTTTAACATATTGTTGTATGCAATTTGCTTGTATTTTGTTGAGGATTTTTGCATCCATGTTCATCAGTGATATTGGCCTCTAATTTTCTTTTTTTGTGTTGTCCTTGTCTGGTTTTGGTATCAGGGTAATGTTAGCTTCGTAGAATGAGTTAGGGAGCTTCCCCCCCTCCTCAATATTTTGGAAGAGTTTGAGAAGGGTGGGTCTTAAGTCTTCTTCGAATGTTTGGTAGAATTCACCAGGGAAGCCGTCTGGTCCTGGACTTTTATTTTCGGGAAGGTTTTTGATTACTGTTTTGATCTCCTTACTGGTGATTGGTCTATTCAAATTCTCTACTTCTTCTTGATCCAGTTTTGGAAGATTGTATGATTCTAAGAATTTATCCATTTCTTCCAGATTGTCGAATACTTTGCATAGTATTCTCTTATAATCTTTTGTATTTCTGAGGTGTCTGTTGTAATTTCTCCTCTTTCATTTCTGATTTTACTTATTTGTGCCTTCTCTCTTTTTCTCTTGGTGAGTCTAGCTAAAGGTTTCTCAATTTTGTTGATCTTTTCAAAGAACCAGCTCTTGGTTTTATTAAATTTTTTTCTATTTTTTTTTTAGTCTCTATTTCATTTATTTCTACTCTGATTTTTATGATTTCCCTTCTTCTACTGATTTTGGGCTTTGTTTGTTCTTCTTTTTCCAATTCTTTTAGGTGCATTGTTAGATTGTTTATTTGAGATTTTTCTTATTTGTTGAGATAGGCCTGTATTGCTATAGACTTCCCTCTTAGAACCGCTTTTGCTGTATCCCATAAATTCTGGCATGTCGTATTTTCATTTTCATTAGTCTCCAGGTATTTTTTGATTTCTTTGATTTCTTCGTTGACTCAGTCGTTGTTCAGTAGCATTTTGTTTAATCTCCACGTATTTGTGGCTTTTCTGATTTTCTTCCTATAACTGATTTCCAGTTTCATACCGTTGTGGTCAGAAAAGATGCTTGGTATTATTTCAATCTTCTTAAATTTATGGAGACTCGTTTTGTGGCCTAATATGTGATCAATCCTGGAGAATGTTCCATGTGCATTTGAAAAGAACGTGTATTCTTCTGTTTTTGGATGGAATGCTCTGTATATATCTACTAGGTCCATCTGTTCTAGTGTGTCATTTAAAGCCAATGTTTCCTTATTGATCTTCTGTTTGGCTGATCTATCCACTGGTGTAAGTGGAGTGTTAAAATCCCCTACTATTATTGTGTTACTGTCTATTTCTCTTTTTATGTCTGTTAATAATGGCTTTATATATGTAGGCGCACCTACATTGAGTGCGTAGATATTTACAAGTGTTATATCCTCTTGTTGGATTGTTCCCTTGATCATTATGTAATGCCCTTCTTTGTCTCTTTCTACAGTTTTTGTTTTAAAGTCTATTTTGTCGGATATGAGTACTGCTTCCCCAGCTTTCTTTTCATTGCCATTTGCGTGGAGTATCTTTTTCCATCCCTTCACTTTCAGTTTGTGAGTGTCTTTAGGTCTGAAGTGTGTCTCTTGTATGCGGCATATATATGGGTCTTGTTTTTTTTATCCAATCAGCCACCCTATGCCTTTTAATTGGGGCATTTAGTCCATTGACTTTTAAAGTAGCTATTAATAAGTATGTACTTATTGCCATTTTTTAACTTTTTTTCTCAGTGTTTTAGTAGTCCTTCTCTGTTCCTTTCTCCTTCTGTACAGAATTGATGGTCTCTTTAGTTTGACTTCTGTCTGAAAGCTCCACTCTTTAACACCCCTCCTCCCTCATTTTATGTTTTTGATATCATATCTAACCTCCTTTTTGTGCATTTGTATCCATTGCCCTCTTATCATGGAAATAGATAATTTTTCCTACTTGTGGTTTTGTCTTTTCCCCTTAAATCAGTACCTTTAACATTTCTTGTAGCACTGGTTTCTTGGTGATAAACTCCTTTAATTTTTGCTTGTTTGGGAAGTTTTTGATCTCTCCTTCCATTTTGAATGATAATCTTGCTGAGTAGAGTATTCATGGCTGTAAGTTTTTTCCTTTTAGCACTTTAAATATATCGTGCCACTCTCTTCTAGCTTGTAAGGTTTTTGCTGAGAAGTCAGCGGATAACCTTAGGGGGTTTCCTTTGTATGTAACTTGTCTTTCTCTGGCAGCTTTTAGGATTCTCTCTTTATCTTTAATTCTAGACATTTTGATTATGATATGTCTTGGTGTGGGCCTCTTTAGGTTTATCTTGTTTGGGGCTCTCTGTGCTTCCTCTACCTGGATGTCTGCTTCCTTCCTTAGGTTAGGGAAGTTTTCATCTATTATTTCTTGAAATAGATTCTCTGCCCCTTTGTCTCGCTCTTCTCCTTCGGGACACCTATAACACGGATGTTACTGAGCTTGTTGTTGTCCCAGAGGTCCCTTAGACTGTCCTCACTCTTTTTAATTCTTTTCTCTTTTACCTGTTCACTTGGGTAATTTCTTCTAGTCTTTCATCCAGCTCACAGATCCGTTCTTCTGTATCCTCTACTCTGCTTTTGAGTCCTTCTAGCGAATTTTTCATTTCCAGTATTGTATTCTTCATTTCTGATTGGTTCTTTTTTATATCTTCCATTTCTTTGCTGACATTCTCACTGAGTCCATCTATTCTTCTCCCCAGATCAGTGAGCATCCTTAACACTCTTAGTTTGAACTCTCTGTCGGGTAGGTTGCTCATTTCTGTTTCACTGAGTTCCTTTTCTGGAGTTTTGTCCTGTTCCCTTACTTGGAATGTATTCCTTCGCCTCCTCATTTTGCCCCTTTCCCTGTGCTTGTGTCTACAATTAGGTAGGTCAGCTACGTCTCCTGCTCTTGGATAGGTGACCTTATACAAGTGATGCCTTAGGAGTCCTGCAGTGTGCTTCCCTCAGTTCTCAATGTTCCAGGGGTGACCCCTATGTGGGCTATGTGTGTCCTTCTGTTGTGTCCTATTCGCTCTCCCTGTATGTGCCCAGGGAGGTCAAGTTATGCTCCTGGTCAGCTCTTGTAATGCTCAACTGCTTGTGTTTGTTGTGGGCTTTTCAGTCTCTTTATCAAGTGTGGGGAGCCCCAGCACAGTTGGCTGCAAGTTCTAATACCACATTTGTGTTGCAGTATTTCTTTTAAGTGAGTAGGCTCCAAGTGTGGCAGAGTGTTAGGCTCAGGTGCTTACAGTTGCTATAAGCCTCCAGCCTTTAGGTCTCTTGTCAGCTCTCTGAGGATTGCAGCTGGGTGGGGCTGGCCTTAGGCACAGGAGCACCCAAGTGTTTCAGACTTTGGAAGGTGGGGCAAACCCCCTATGTGGGTCTTTGAGAAGCACAAGTCTTCTGCAGCTGACAAGCCCTGCCGCCCACAGGTCCACACAAAGTCAACACAGTCCTACCCCATGTGTGCGCCCCGACCTCCTGACATGGACCCAGTCTCTCTACGGCGGGAGCCCCACACACTCCACCACTGCCCCACACTCTTCACCTGCTCCTTGTGAACGCCCTGCCCCACTGAAGTGTGATTAATTGCCAGGCTGCAGAGAATCCATTAACCAATCTATGCAGGTCCACAAGTTGCCTGAGGGCTTGTTGTTGGGTGGGGCCAGTCTCTAGGGTGGGCTGCCCGCCCTGGCTGAGCTGGATTAAATCAATGCTCTAGTGGGTGGGGGAGATCTGGGCTAGCAGGCCCCAGGGAAAACTCCAATGGCGTCTGTGTCAGCATGCCCACACCAGGCCACAACAATGGCTGCCGCCAATGTCCCAGTCCCTGGAGAGGTCTCACCTCTCACCAAGATGCATTCAGGGCCTATCAGGTGAGTCTCTTTTCACCAAAGCACTGTGCACCTTTCTTTCTGGTGATTTTAGGTTGCTTTCTGAAACGGGTCAGTTTGCGCGTGGGCCCTGTAAGAGCCAGTTTTACTTTCTTTGTGAACCAGCTTTTCTGGGGGTACTCCCCAGTGTTTTAGTAGCAAGCAAAGTCAGATATTATGCCACTCGTCTCGATTGTGCTGGGTCCACAAAATGCCCACAGCGGGGGCGCTCCCCAGCTCCGGGCCCCACGCCTCCAGGGAGGGCTGTGTACCTGTGAGCTGCTCCCAGGTGGCCATGAGGCTGGTGGCTTGTGAAGGCGGCGTTTTTCCTCTCCAGAAGGGAGTTTCTGCCTCTTCCACCTCAATTAGGATTGTCCTTTGTTGCAGGAGTTCCTCTTATCCAGTTTTCAGTTCTGTCTCAGGGGTAATTTTTCCACGAGTAGTTGTAAATTGGCTGTGTACGCGGGAGGAGGTGAGTTCAGAGTCTGCCTACGCCGCCATCTTGACTTCTCCCCTCAAAAAAAGTTTGTTTTAAAAACCTTTTCTATTCTATGTCTCTTCATTGTTCACGTGTGTTCTTTGTATGTTCACATATTTATGTCTTGGACATGCTCTTCATTTAATGGGGAATACTATCTTCATTACTCTTTTATTAAACAATGTCCTTACTGAATTTAGATCGAGGACTTTATGTAAGCAAAAGCAATCTTCTTTTAGGAATCATTGTACCTTAACTTCATCTAACACTAAGCATGCAATTCACACGCTCATCACAAAAACTCTGCGAGGTATGCTGGATAGATAATACTACAAGTGAAAATATTGAGGTTAAGAAAGTTAAGTAACTTGCATGAGGTCACTTAAAATAAACTAAAACTAATCCTTGTGAGTCTTAACCTCCTGATAATACATTTTGCTCCCATTCTAAACATTTTCTACCTGGATTAGATATATTTCTATTCAAGAATCCCCAAGTATAGCAATTGTTGCCTTCTACTTTTAACTATGCATATCTGTAATTGTCAGCTAGCCTCTCTTCTCTCCACTGTCCATCCGCTGCCACTTCCAAGATTAGATCTTACTCATCTTATTTTCTTCCCATAATAATATCTTATATATTGCACACATTTAATAAAGTATGTTTAATTTTTCTTTCAATTAATGCTGCCACTATATGAGAGATAAATATAGTCTATATTTCCAATATTAAGCTTTATATTATATTATATATAATATAATATATTATCTATTATTATTATTATATAATATTATTATATTATTTATATTATATTTCCTGAATTAAGCTTTTCTAAGTCATCTACTAGAATAGAATTAACACCAGCTTTAGAAGCCAAAAGATGTAAGATTAAATCCTCATTCATTTACTGATTACCAATAGGACTTATATAAATAACCTAAGGTTCACAATCTCCTTTCATTGTTTTTGTTTTAATCTGTAAAAAATTAAAATTCAACATCACAACATATAACATCTAGCAGTTTGGTTCCTAGATACCAAATTTCGTAGATCATAAGACATACTTTTTCTCCCCTCATTTTAACATCTCTGCAATCTAGACATACCTACAGCCAATGCCATTTTAGAACTGCTGTCACCCAGGGAGCAGGCATGACATAGATTTTATTGCTTGGACATGCATAAATGTGGTTGAAATTACCAATGACATACTGGACAATTGCAATGTTTGGGTGCTTTAGTCAAAAAAATATTCAAGGGCAATTTGAGGAAGAGATATGATTCCTGACCATTTTCTAAAATCATTTTATCTTTGAATCAAAAATTTAAAAAGCACAAAAGGCTGTCAGTGGCTTGGAGAAGAAGGTGGAGAGAAGAGTAGAACATTCTTTACAGACATATTGTCTTCCTACCACTCTTGTTGATGGAAAAAAAACACAAATAAGATGACTCTGAGAATATTTTAATTGGTTAATTTCACCAAATTTTCCTTTGATTTATGATTGAATTGGCATATAAATTAGTATTTGTTGTATTATGTCTAAAAGAGCTCTGTAAATATGTATAACATAAAAGTCTGTATGGTAAGAACTCATTTTTACCATGATTTAATTTATAGCTTTTTTCCTTAGTAGAAAAAACAATCATGCATTTTACAATCATTGACAACTTAGAGTTCTTGAAATAAGGCAGTTAACAAAAGTCAGCATTCTCCTTTATTTTGTTGTATGGTTACTAGATACTATAGTTATTTGTGTGATGTGGTCACATTGCATTACCTATTTTACGTTTCTTAATAAATCTACAGGATCATTTACTATTCCCATAATTTTAGGATAGAATATATTTTACATTATGAAATTATTTACCTGTTAATCAGTTTATCAAATCATAATCTAATATTTAACTAATAAAGTAAAACTATAACTTTATAAATTCCTTCTTACGAATTGATGTTATTGACTTTTTCTCAAAGCTATGCATAAAATAATTCTCAAATATATATGCTGTGTTAATTATAATCAAAACATTATCATAAATTCAAAATAAGAAACAACGTACAAAACGTATATTTAGGATTGATTTCCTTCACTAAGATTTAGTTCTTTAATTTTTTTTTACTGTGAAATTGGTCCTCGTATTTTTATTTCCTTATTTATCAATGTCAAAAAATGCTTGTAATAAGCCAGTCTGTTTCTAATCACTTTATATGTATCAACACATTTAATACTAATAACAACCCAATGAAATAGGTCTGTTATCCTCTCCATTTTACAGAGAAGAAAAGTGATGCACACATAAATTAGATAAGTTATCCAAGACCCTAGACCTGGTGATTTACCAAAGTGGATGTAGTAAGGTCTATAAGTATAAAAAGTGTACAATAATCCCAGGGGGACTTGGGAAAGACAATGTTTTTAGACTATCACATAAATTGATCAGATTTGTGGCTAAGTGATAAAGAAATAAAAGAAGGCAGCCCTGGTACCAACATTCTATTCTCGATTTCTGTGAAACTGGCTTTTATTTTTTGTGTGTCTTATTTTACTTAACGTAATGTCCTCCAGGTTCATCCATATTGTCATAAATGGAATATTTCCTTTTTTTATGGCTGATTAATAATCCACTGTAAATATATACCACATTTTCTTTATCCATTCTTCTGTTGATGGACACTTGGGTTGTTCCCATGTCTTTGCCATTGTGGATAATGCTGCAATGAACATGTGAGTATGGGTATCTCTTTGAGACACTGATTTCATTTCCTTCAGTTGTATACCCAGAAGTAGGATTGCTGGATCATATCATAGTTCTATCCTTAATTTTTGGAGGAACTTCCATACTGTTTTTCATAATGGTTGTACCAATTCACATTCCCATCAGTAGTGTATAAGTGTTCCCTTTTCTTCACATACTTGTCAACATTTGTTATCTCTTATCTTTTTTATGACAGTCATTCTAACAGGTGAGGTGATACCTCAATGTGGGCTTGATTTGCATTTCACTGATGATTAGTGATGTTGAGCATCTTTTTAAGTATCTGTTGGCCATCTGTATGTCTTCTTTGGAAAAATGTATATTCAGGTACTTTGCCATTTTTTAATTTGATTATTTTTTTGCTATTGAGTTGTATGAGTTCCTTATATATTTTAGATATTAATCTCTTATCAAATATATGGTTTGCAAATATTTCCTCCCATTCCACAGGTTGCGTTTCCAGTTTGTTCAACATTTTGTTTGCTTTGAAGAAGCTTTTTAGTTTGATGTAGTCACACTTGTTTGGTTCTGCTTTTCTTGCTTGTACTTTGAGTGACATATCCAAAAAATATTTGCTGAAACCCATGTCAAGGAGATTTGCCCCTATGTTTTCTTGTAGAAGTTTTACAGTTTTGAGTCTTAAATTGAAGTTTTTAACTCATTTTCAGTTAATTTTTGTGAATGATGCAAGATAAGTGTTCATTTTCATCCTTTTGCATGTGAATATTGTTTTCCCAACACCATTTATTGAAAAGACTATTTTTTCCACATTGTGTGTTCTTGACACCCTTGTCAAATATTAGTTGAATGAGGATGCAAGGGTTTATTTCTGGGCTCTCAATTCTGTTCCATTGGTCTATATGTCTGCTTTTATGGCAATACCATAGAGTTTTGATTACTATGGCTTTGTAATATAGTTTGAAATCAGGACATGTGATGCCTCCAGTCATGTTCTCCTTTCTCAAGATTGCTTTGGCTGTTCAGGGTCTTTTGTGATTTCCTATGAATTTTAGGATTGTTTTTTCTGTATCTGTGAAAAATGCCATTGGATTTTGGTAGGGATTGCATTGAATCTGTAGACTGCTTTGAGTAGAATGGATACTATAAATATATATAATAATATTAATATTTTCAAACCAAAACTATAGAATACCTTTTCTTTTAATTGTATCTTCTTCAATTTTTTTCATCAATGTCTTATAGTTTTCAGTGTGCATATATTTCACCTCCTTGGTTAAATTATTTCTAGGTATTTTATTCTTTTGATGCTATTGTAAATAGGATTGCTTTCTTAATTTCTCTTTCAGATAGTTCATTGTTAATGTATTAAATGCAATTGGTTTTTGTATGTTGATTTCGTATCTTGCAACTTTGCTGAATTCACTTATTAGTTCTAACAGTATTTTGGAGGAGTCTTTAGGGTTTTCTACATAGAAGATCATGTCATCTGTAAATAGAGACAATTTTATTTCTTCCTTTCTGATTTGGATGCATTTTGTTCTTTTTTCTTGCCTAAATGCTCTGGCTAGGACTTTCAGTACTATGTTGAATAAAGTGGCAAGAGTGGGCAAACTTGTCTTGTTCCTGATCTTAGTGGGAAAGCTTTCAGCTTTTCACCTTTGAGTATGCTGTTAGCTGTGGGCTTGTCATATGTGGCCTTTATTATGTTGAGGTACATTCCCTCTCTACCCAATTTGTTGATAGTTTTTATCATGAATGAATATTGAATTTTGTCAAATTCCTTTTTTGCATCTAATAAGATGATCATGAGTTTTATCCTTCATTCTGTTTATGTGGTGTATCACATTTATTGATTTGCATATGTTGAACCATCCTTGCATGGCTGGAATAAACTCCACTTGATCTTGGTGTATAATTCTTTTAATGTATTCTTGAACTCAGTGTTAGTATTTTGTTGAAGATTGAATGTATTCTTAATGCATTTTATTTAATGTTAAAAAGTAAGGTTCTGGGGCCGGCCCGGTGGCTTAGTGGTTGAGGGCGCATGCTCCACTACTGGCGGCCTGGGTTCGGATCCCGGGCGTGTGCCGACACATGCTTGTCCAGCCATGCTGAGGCTGCATCCCACATGCAGCAACTAGGATGTGCAACTATGACATACAGCTATCTACTGGGGCTTTGGGGAGAAAAGGAGAAGGATTGGCAATAGATGTTAGCTCAGGGCCAGTCTTCCTTAGCAAAAAAAGAGGAGGATTGGCATGGATGTTAGCTCAGGGCTGATCTTCCTCACACACACATACACAAAACGTAAGGTTCTTTTTCTTAGGGAAAATATGCTGTAGGATAGACCACATAAAGTAAATTCATATTCCATTAGTAAACAGTTAAAGAATCTCAGCCTCATCATAACATCATCAAACTATGTATAACATAGCTACTTACAAAAAGGGAAATAGTGATTGTGCTGAAAATTCTATATCCAAAATGATTTGTGACAGAAAGTAAAATAATGTTCTTTCTTTTCTCCTAACTTGCAATCTCTCTACCAAAACCTTATTTATTCATAACACTTAGCAAAGGGCTAAAACATTAGCTTGAAATTTTGTAGATATAGTTTCTTAAAGCAGAGCATTAATGGAATTAAGGTCTTGATTAAAATTTCATTTTTTTCTCTAATTAACTTGTATTTTTACATGTACTTTCCACTTGTATATTTATGTTCATGTCATCAATGTTACCATGTTCAAGGTGAAAAGGATGTAGCTATTGACTATTTATATCCACTCAGCCTGCCTGCAATTTTTTCATGACCAAATATAACATTTATAGACAGACTTTCACCATGGAAATAGCATTCCTTATTAAGAGCAATAAATAATGTTTACCTCTAGACTTCTTACATGTTGAAATATTATACATTTGGTATTTAATACTGGTTTTCAGCCCCCTCACTTAGCTTTATTTGAGGATTGAACACTTAAATTACTTACAGTTTAGAGTTTGGCGAAATCTGAACAAACACCTAATACAATTCCCTTCCTCACCAGTCTCATTTTTGCAGATTATGAAACTAAAGTGTAGAGAAATTGTCTTAACCAATGGGTCATAATGATTCATTCATTCAACAAAATTTATTGATTGCTTAATTATGTGCTAGACATTCTTCTAGTTGCTGAAGATATAGAATTGAACAAGATAAGCAAGGACTCTAACCTTTTCAGAGTTTAAATGGAGAAAGGCTAAAAATGAGTAACTAGAGTAAGATTATTTCAGATAGCAATAAATGAAAAGATGATGATTATAGACAGAAAATATCATTGTTTAGAGAAAAAGGAATAGTGGATAACTTTTCTTTTTGGTGTAAAATAATAATGTGTGATGTATGACTTAAGAACATAGTGACTGAAATGATTACATTCAAATCTACACCTGAGATCTCATTAAATACATTCAAGCAATGTCTTCTTCCCTTCAGCTACCTGGATGTGACGGAAAATTCATTATATTAATATAAGGAACTTTTATTTCCATGTGAATTTACTTACCTAAATATTTGTTAAATGTTATTTCAAAATGTTAACTAAATTTCTAATTAGTTTTGATATGACTGCCTGACCTATATTTCGGAATAGCCCAAAAGCATACAAGTTCCGAATACTCATTACCTTGGCAAATGATGTTAGTAACTAATGCTGTATCTCCTTAAACTTGCTTTGTGATATATTATAGAAACCACCTGATATTTTTTGAGTGTTTTTTTTTTTCATCCATGAAAACCTTTGTTCAAATGCAGCTTTACTTGCATGCCCAAAATATGAAGCAGATGGAACTGGAGCTGCTTTGTGAAGAATCTATTCTGCTTGCCTTCTCTTTTCCCCTGTCCACCCAGCAATAACTCAACTAGTCTTTATTTTATTTTTTGGCTTTTGCAATTGTTCCCTCCCCACAACTCCCCCCCGCCCCGCTTTATTAATAGAATAGCTCTTGTGCTATGTAGCACATAGCTTAAAAATACTTCATTAATCCAGTGGGATACCTTTTAGATTGCAGATGCCTGGTTTGGCTGTATTTTTACAGACTTTATAAAATTTTTCTTTAAAAGCATTGAATTATTCAGATAGTTTGTGGGTAGGGAGGAAAGTATTAATATTTTTGAAATGAAATTATTAGAAAATAATTTAGCCTCATTTACTCTTTAGTATTTACTCACAACAGCTTTGTTTGAGCGATACCAACGTCTTATTCACTCTAGGAAGTTCAGTTCATGCTTTTTCTCAGAATATGCTGTTTCAATTATTGGCTTTGGGCATGGTTACACTGAACTGGAGAATCCATAAATCCCTTTTACACTATGCTATAATCCATCATTTTCCTCTCTTATAGAACAGGGAAGCTTAATATTGTCATTTTTATTATTATGTTTATGTTTCTATAACTGAGGTAATATTGTATACAATATTAATTAAATTTTATGAAATGTTCCTGAATTACTAAGTTAAATGAAGCATGGTGCTCTTGCTAAAATACAATTTAAGCTCACATCTTACTCATGATTGTATTTTGAAACATAATATCTACAGATTAAAGTAACACTACTTTGTCATAGATGGATGAAAAGTTATATCCTTATTATCATTTTGTGAAGGATCATAACTTTTAATTAACTATAAATATTAAACTTTTAGAAAAAAAATTGTTTTTCAAAAAGTTTAAATTATTTATGTATTTCCAATTAATAAATTCACTACATTTTATATCATTCCTGGTTTCTTTTTATGAGATATTTTTAGTTCTTAAATTTAGATAAAATGGAGTACTAAACTTTTTATTTTGCCTTTAAAATAAAATAGTAATACATAATATATAAAAAATAAAAATAAAATAAACTACACATAGGTATTTTGACTTTAATATTTATGCATTCCTTCAACAACTAACTGTGAACATGCACTACAAAACATATACAATCTACTTATGACAATCAGGAATTTAGACACTAGTTAGAAAAATTATTTAAAGATGGTAGATTCAATCCTTGAGTTTATCTTTTCTCCCTCTCCTTCCACTGTGACAAGGGAACTGAAGAGAATAAAAGCAGATAACTGTCACTAAAAGTTCAGAAAATTAAGGAAAAAAAATGGTCATATAAATAGATTAGTAGATTGGGAAACACGGGGGTAACGTGCTAAGACACTTATTTTTGGAATTCGGCATCAGCAATAAGGCTATTTTGATCTATCGATTTATTGTTATCTCGTTAGTAGTTAGGAAGCAGAGAGATGGTAGGGTAGAAAATGGAGAAATACATGAGTTAATTCCACCTATGGTCATTTATTTTTATTATCAGATATAAAACGCAACTCATGGTTTTATAAGTAGGTTTTCTCTAGATTTATAAACTTTATGTGAAATGATATCCTATATATATATATATATAAATTACATATATTGACCTTTTTATTTTACCAGATAAAGTTATTTTAACTCCTCTCTCTCACTATATAAAACATTTTTAGAAGAGACAGAGAAAAACAGAAGAGATAGAGAAGTCGTATCAAGGCAAACAGGGAGGAGTAGGAACAAAGTGAAGAAAAAAGAAACGTAAATAAAAAATTTATTTTTGAAAAGTCTTTTGCAATATTTTAAAATGAAAGGCTTTATATATAGCTCCAAGGTGATGCTGCAAGTCTGACCATAGGTTTAGAAAAGAAATTGTTTTTGCCCTTATTATTTGGATATTGCAAAATTTACCAAGTGTTTAAAATTATACATATGTATGTGTGTGTATATTTATATCTCTTTAATTATATCTAATATATCTTTTACATAACATGAGAAACAATTGGAATGGTTGGTAGCTACAGAGAGGTAAATGTTTGCTGTGGTCCTGATTTGATGGTTCCCAAAAGAAGTTTTGAGTACAGTCTACAAATATCCAAATTGGTTAAAATTCTTTTCCAATTTTTTCTCAAACTTGTTTGTACCATCTTGAGGGAAAATTAGGACACAACTGTTTGCATTAATTAGCCATGTGCCTCATTATACACAGTTTTCTGTTCTATATCTAGGTTCAAGTCTGGAGGGATCAGAACAGTTGATGTGGGGTGAGAGGGGGATAAGTAGACTTTGAAATGGGGAGTATTTCTGTGGCAGGTAAGGTGATATTTGCCCTTATAAAATTTCAGTGAGTTAAATGGAAATGATGACCTTGTTTATATAAGATGCATAACCAGAATCAGTACAATTAAAACCAGATCTTGAGATTTATTCCAATTTTCTGACTGTAAGAAGCGCAACAGTATGGTCCAGGCAACAGTCTCTTTGAATCATGGAGATGGAGAAAATGATTGATTTTATAATATAGTTTTCTATGTGTTCTACCACATACCAACAGTGCCCAAGGTTTTCTGTTTTTTTTTTTTTTTTACTTTTAGCCATTACAACCTTACATCAAGTTTTAGATACTAGCTTAACAAACCATTTTGATCTAAAATCTTGGTACAATGAGTTTTTCTATTTTAGCTTAAAAAGACTTTGTTTTATTCATTCTAAATAAAATTTACCATGTATTTAAAATTATATATATGTATGTGTGTGTATATTTGTGCGTATATACATATGCTATATATGTATATGCGTATGTACACATACATATGTACCGCTATCTAGTTATAAAAAGAGCAGGGCAAACTATAACACTTGAACATAAGTATTTAATACTCTGTCATTTGAATTTATAAAAATCTATTGATGTGTTATTATGACGTGCTTTTATTTTTGGATTTTTGCAAGTTCTGGAGAAAGGAGAGAAAAACATTTAGCTCTTGAAGATAAAGATTTAAAGAAAATCCCTAAATATCCTGTCACATGTTCTAAAAGCTTCCTTCCTCTTGTAAGTTAATCAATACCCTCACTTGAAACCTTGTGTTAGCACTAACTCCCAGTGACAGACAGCTCTCATCTTTGCTGCCTTGGATGAAGTCTTTATTGCTATTAGAAACATCCTCAGGCATATACTGGAAAATCTATTAAGAGACATGATATTATCGGATTTAAGTTTCACTACATTCAAGAGAACAATGATTAATATATTTTGTCACCATCTTTTCCTTGTAATGGTGACACTGACAGTATTATTGGACGTAATTGTGGAAATATCTAATTTTTTCTAATATACATATATTTTAATGGGCCTGCATACGACATTCTTTCATAGAACAAAATCTCAACTAATACATTTGCATACTCTTATTCATCAGTAGCTTCACAAATAAAACATAATCAGTTTCCATGAAAAAAATTTGCTTTGATTTTTATCTTAGTTTACAACACATTTTTGAATAATTAAAATCTATCAGAATCACAAAATTTAATCAGAAAACTACAAGTTCATTCAGCCTTAACACATTCTTTTTGCTTCCCTTTTCCCAGTATGCTGTAACAGTCAGATCAGCTATCAGTTTCTGAAATGCACTTTTCCTGTGGGATCAGATGTCTCAGCAAGTATGTCCAATCTGTCAGCAACTGGAACCTGTTGATATTAAAATCTATATTCCCCAGTCCTTTGCTACTTCTTCAAGCATCCTGTTATGTGTGACCTTGCCCTGACATGTGTTATGTCACAAATACTAGACTCTCCTAAGACAATCTTGAGGGAAAGGTATGTTAAGTGTGGGAAATCCTATGGAAAAAAATCAAGATATGGTTAACATTCTCTCCTCCAATGCATCTCAGCTACTCACTGTAGATTCTTTCTCCTTACACTATTTTCCTTTTCTTCAGAAAACATCTCTGATTTATGTCAGTTTCTGTCATAAAATGGTTAGTACATTTCAAGTTTGTCATATTGTTCCAAATAAAGGGAAGCGGTACTCAAAAACTTACCACAGGATGCACCTGGTGTTCATTTTTTAGCTCCCTACAGGCCAAGACGGAAAAGACAGAGCAATAGCTCCGTGCTCAATTTGCATAGATCAAGTAACTCCCTGAAGTGCCATCCCATTCCTGAGAAGAAGCCTGAGATAGCATATGAAGGCAGTATTTCATAAAATAGCATTAAATAGATCACTTATATTAACTCTCAAATAGGTGTGTGTAAGTCAGAGAACAAGACAAGCTGTGTTGAAGGCTTTGTCTAATTGAATTATTGATAATAGAAAAATTAGAAGATACAAAGAAATTATTTGGCTCTCTGTACCCAAGAAAGGCATACATATATTGAGAAATTGGATATGGAAGGTAGAATTCTTATCTAACCAATCCTCAGAATTTTAAATGAAGTTATTTGTCATTATGTATTTCTTGATTTCCATCAGCAATACAGTAAAATTTTAGTTGAAAAATTCCATGAAATATAGGTCTATATCATAGGCACATTAGTGTCAGATATATATTTTACTTTTATAAATCCCAAAATAAGAACTGGATTAACCTTATACTTTCAATTCATAATTTCAGAAAAGGAAGCATATTTTTCAACAACACTATGTTTTCCCAGAAGATGAAAATGGCTAAAACTTCAGATTGAAGGATTGAGAGTCTATTTCACGCATGTGTGCATGTGTGAGTGAATGTGTGTGTGTTTAATGGAGATGAAATAAACATAATACACAATTAACCATTTAAAAGTGTATAATTAAGTGGCATTTAGTGCATTTGCAGTGTTGTGCAACCACCATCTCTCTCTAGTTTCAACACTTTTTCATTACTCCAGAAGAACACTCCATACCCATTAAGTAATCACTCTCTGTTCCTTCTTTCCCCCACACTCTAGCAACCAGTACTCTGCTTTCTGACTCTATGGATTTGCCTATTCTGGGTATTTTGTTTAAAAAGAATCATACAATATGTGACATTTTGTGTCTGGCTTATTTCACTTAGCATAATGTTTTCAAGGTCCATCCAAGTGGCAACATTTATCAATACTTCATTCTGTTTTATGGTTGAATAATATTCCATTGTACTTATATAACAAAATTTGTTTATCCATTCAGCCCACTGATGGACATTTGGGTTGTTTCAACCTTTTGGCTATTATGAATAATGCTGCTATAAACATTTGTGTACAAGTTTCTATGTGGACATCTGTTTTCATTTCTCATGGATATATACCTAGCAGCAGAATTGCCAGATTATATGGTAATTCTATTTTTTTTGTTTTTATGAGGAAGATTGGCCCTGAGTTAACTTCCGACGCCAATCCTCCTCTTTTTGCCAAGGAAGACTGGCCCTGGGCTAACATCTGTGCCCATCTTCCTCTACTTTATATGGGACACCGCCACAGCATGGCTTGACAAGCAGTGCATCAGTGCGCAGCCAGGATCCAAACCTGTGAACCCCAGGCCGCCGCAGCTGAGCAGGCGCACTTAACCACTGCGCCACCAGCCGGCCCCCTGATAATTCTATTGTAACTCGTTGAGGAACTGTCAAATTGTTTTCAATAGCGGCTGTATCATTATTACTTTCCCACAAGCAATGCATAAGGGTTATTATTTCTCCACATCCACACCAACACTTGTTACTTTTTGTCCCTTTTAATTATAGCCATTCCAGTGGATGTGAAGGGGTATCTCATTGTGGTTTTGAAATGCATTGCCTTAATTATCAATGACCTTGAATATCTTTTGAAGTGCTTGTTGGGCATTTGTAAATTATCTCTGGAGAAATGTCTATTCAAATCCGTTGCTCATTTTTAAATTAGGTTGTTTGTCTTTTTGTTGTTGAGTTTTAAGAGTTCTTTATAAATTCTAGATATTAACCCTTATTAGATACATAATTTGCAAATATTTTTTCCCATTCTTTATGTTGTCTTTTCACTTGTTTAATAATGTCATTTGATTAAAAAATAGCTTTTTAAAAATTTTTATAAAATCTAATTTATATTTTTTTACATTTTATTGTGGTAAGAACACAACACAGGATCCAATCTCTTAAAATTTTAAGTGCACAATACAGTATTGTTGAATACAGACACTATGTTTTCCAGCAGATCTCTAGAACTTAGCTATCTTGCATAATTGACTCTATACCTGTTGAAAAACAACTCCCCATTTCCACCTTCCCCCAGCTTCCAGAAACCACCCCCTGTACTCTCTGCCTCCATAAGTTTGACTATTCCAGATTCCTCATGCAAGTAGAATGGCACAGCGTCTGTTTTTCTCTAACTGGCTTACCTTACTCAGCAAAAACATCCCCCAGGTTCATCCATGTTGCCATATATGGCAGGATCTCCTTCCTTTTTAAAGCATAATAAGATTTCGCTGTATGTTTATACCACAGTGTCTCTATCCGTTCGTCTGTGGATGGATATTTAGGCTGCCTCCACATCTTTGCTATCGTGAATAATGCTGCAATGAATACAGGAATGCAGATATTTCCTCTTTTTTTCTTATGTTGCTCATGCTTTTGGTGTCAAATCTAAAAATCTATTGCTAAATCTGATGTCATGAAGATTTACCCCTATGTTTTCTTCTGTTTTATAATATTAGCTCTTATATTTAGAGCATTTATCCATTTTGAGTTAATTTTTGTATAAGTAGTGAGTTAGAGGTCTGATTTCGTTCTTTTGCATGTGTGTGGTGAAAGGCTTGATATTATGGTCTAATATTATGAGCTGACTTGAGACCTCATAAAATAGAGAGTGCCTCGAATGGCCTAACTGAAAGTTTCACTCTCTATGCTGCTCCAGCAATGGGGCCCCTATCCAAACAACCCTCCTTATCAAACAGACCAAGCGCAGCTCCCGTTTATCCCTGAACAGTGAGTTTCAGTTCCCTGCCAGCCCACAGAAATTGTTCAAATAAACCATCACATCCTCCTGAAGGCACCAGGGCCACCTCAACCTCTTGATACTACAAAGCCTGCCTGCACCTTGTCATTCATTCTGTTCCTAAGCGCAGCTCTAGTGTGACCTTGTATGGCATGCAGTGTCCCCCCTTCATGGATCAACTCTAAATGTATTTGACTAATAAACTGCTATCAGTTTCATCTTCCCAGTGCCAATTGTGTTCATCCATACCCTAAACCCCAGGTAAGACTCCCTCCCTTATGAATGGGATGAATATAAGATGATTAATACAATGGTCTTAGACCACTGTTAAAATCAATTGACCATAGATATATGAGGTTATTTCTGCATTCTCAATTTTATGCCATTGATCTATACATCTATCTTCATGCCAGTATCACGTTGTTTGGGTGAATATAGCTCTGTATTAAGTTTTGAAATCAGGAGATGTGGATCTTTCAATTTTGTTTTTCTTTTTCAATATTGTTTTGTCTGCTTGGGGCCCCAAGTAATTCAATATGAATTTGAGGATCAAATTTCTAATTTTTCAAAAATTGGAAAAATTAATAGTGATTACATTGAATCTGTAGATTGTTTTGGGGAGTATTGTCATCTTAACACTATTAAGTCTTCCAATCCATTAACATGGGTTATCTTTCCATTTAATTAGAGTCTTCTTTAATTTTTTTTAGTATGTTTTGTACTTTTTAGTGAACATGCTTTCATCTTCTTGGTTAAATTTATTCCTAGATATTTTATTCTTTTAGATGATGTTAATTGTAAATGGAATTGTTTCTATCACCACCATCCATCTCTAGAACTCTTTTCCTCTTGTAAAATTGAACTTTATACCTATTAAACATAAACTCCCCATTCTCCCCTTCTCCCCACCAACCACCATTCTACTTCCTGTCTCTATGATTTAGACAACTCTAAGTACCTCGTATAAGTGGAATTATACAGTATTTGTTTTATTTGTGACTGGCTTATTTTACTAAGCATATCTTCAAGGTTTATCTATATTGTAGTATATGTCAGAATTTCCTTCCTTTTCAAAGCTGAATAATATTCTGTTGTATGGACCACATTTTGCTTATCCATTCATTCATCAGTGGGCATTTTGGTTGCTACCACGTGTTGGCTATCGTGAACATATGGGCATGGGTATACAAATATCTATTTGAGACCATGCTTTCATTTCACTTGGACATATATCCAGAAGTAGAATTGCTAGATCATATGGTAATACTAATTTTTTGAGGAACAGCCATATTGTTTTCAATATGGTACAGTGCCTGTACCAATTTACATTCACACCAACAGTGCACAAAGGTTCCAATTTCTCTGTATCCTCACCTACATTTGTTATTTTCTGTTTTTTTTTTCAATAGTAGCCATCCTGATATGTGTGAGGTGTTATCTCATTGTAGTTTTGATTTGCATTTCCCTAATAATCAGTGATGTTGAGCATCTTTTCATGTACTTATTATTAGTCATTTGTATATCTTCTTTGGAGACATGTTAATCCAAGTCCCTTGTTCATTTTTTTATTCAGGTTGTTTGTTTTTTTGCTGAGTTTTAGTCTAGATATTACCCTTATTAGATATGATTTATAAACATTTTCTACTATTCTGTGTATTGCCTTTTTACTTTGTTGATAATGTTATTTGATGCACAAATTTTTAAAATTTTCATGAAGTCCAGTCTGTCTATTCGCTCTTTACTTGCCTGAGTCTTTGGTGTCATAATCAAGAAATTATTGCCAAATCCAAGATTGTGGAGCTTTTGCTCTCTCTCTATTCTATGGGTCCCTATGTCTGTCTTTATGCCAGTCCACACTATTTTGATTATTGTATATTTGTAGTAAGTTTTGAAATCAGAAAGTGTGAGTCTTCCAGCTTTGTTCTTCTTTTTCAAGATTTTTTGTTTATTCAGGGTCGCTTGAGATTCCAGATGAATTAGGATGGGTTTTTCTATTTCTGCGAAAATCATCATTGGGATTTTGATAGGGATTACATTGAAATCTGTAGACCTCTTTGTGTAGTATTGACATCTTTATAATATAAAGTTTCCCAGTCCATGAACATGGCATATGTCTCCATTTATTTATGTCTTTAACTTCTCTCAGAAATATTTTGCAGTTTTCATTGTACAAGTTTTTTTATTTTTACCTCCTTGGTTAAGTTCATTTTTAAGCAATTTTTTCTTTTTAGTGCTATTGTAGATTGAATTGTTTTAATAATTTCCAGTTTAGACTGTTCATTGTTATTGTATAGATATGCAACTAAGCTTTGTGTATTGTGTATTCAGCTGCTTTGCTGAATTCACTTATTAGTTCTAATAGTGTTTTTGTGTATGGAAACGTTAAGGTTTTCTATGTATAGGATCATATCATATGTGAACAGAAATATTTTTACTTCTTCCTTTCTAACTTGGATGCCTTTTATTTCATTTCTTGCCTTATTCTCTCACTAGAACTTCCAGTACTATGTTGAACAGAAGTGGTGAAAGCAGACATCAGTGCCTTGCTCCTGACCTTAGAGGTAAAGCTTTTGATCTTTCACCATTAAGGGTGGTGTTTACTATGGGTTTTCGTATATGGCTTTTATTATGTTGAGGTATTTTCCTTCTATTTATAGTTTGTTGAGTGTTTTTATCATAAAAGTGTGTTGAATTTAGTCAAATGCTTTTTCTGCATCAATTGAGAGGATCATTTTTATCTCTCTTTTCTGTAAATATAGTGTATTATGTTAATATTCACCCATGGAACCAGCCTTGCATTCCAGGAATAAATCCCACTTGGTCATGTTATGTAATCCTTTTAATATTCTGCTGAATTTGGTTTCCAACTATTTTGTTGAAGATTCTTGCATTCATGTTCATAAGGGATAATGGTCTGTAGTTTTCTTTGAGTGTCTTTTTCTGGCTTTGGTACCAAGGTAAAGTTGGCTTCAAAGAATGAGTTAAGAAATGTTTCCTCCTCTTCAAGTTTTTGGAAAAGTTTGAGAAGCACTAGTGTTCTTCTTTAAATGTGTGGTAGAATTCACCAGTAAAGCCAGCAGTTCTATGCCTTTTGTTTGTTGGTAGATTTTTGATTATTGATTTATTCTCCTTGCTAGTTATAGGCCTATTCAGATTTTCTATTTCATCATGATTTAGTCTTCGTAGGTTTTATGTTTCTAGGAATTTGTCCATTTCATCTAGATTATCCAATTTGTTAGTGTGTAATTTTTCTAGTACTCTCTTTTAATCGTTTTTATTTCTATAGAACCAGTGGTAATATCCTTGGTTTGTTTCTGATTTTAGTATTTTGAGTCTTCTCTCTTTTTATCTTAGTTCATCTAGCTCAAGATTTGTCAATTTTATTGATCTCTTCAAAGAACTAACTTTAGGTTTCATTGATTTTCTCTATTGTTTTTCTATTCTCTATTTTGTTTATTTATCTTCTAATATTTATTATTTCCTTCTTTCTGCTAGCTTTTCTATTGTCTTAAATTGTGAAGTTACATTGTTAGTTTGAGGTGGTTCTTGTTTTTTAATTTAGTGTTTATAGCTATAAATTTTCCTCTTTGTACTGCTTTTGGTGAATCCCATAAGTTTTGTTATGTTGTGTTTTCATTTTCACTCATCCCTATGTATTTTCAAATTTCCCTTGTGATTTATTCTTTCATCCATTGATTGTTTAAGAGTGTGTTGTCTAATTTTCACAAATGTGTGGGTTTTCCAGTTTTCCATCTGTTATTGATTATATCTAACTTCATCCTGTTGTGGTCAGAGAAGATACTTTGAATGCTGCCTATCTTTTTAAATCTTTTGAGACTTAATTTGTGGCCTAACATAAGGTCACACTTAAAGTAATGACTGATAAGGAAGGACTTATTTCTGTTATTGTGCTATTTGTTTTCTATATGCCTTATAGCTTTTTTTGTCCCTTATTTCCTCCATTACTAGTCTTCTTTTGTGTTTTGCTTATTTTTTAAAATAGTAAAATGTTTAAATTCCTTTATTATTTCCCTTCGTGTATATTTTATAGCTATTTTCTTTGTGGTTACCATGAGGATTACATTTAATACTCTAAATTTATAACATTCTAACTTGAATTTATGTCAGTTTAACTTTAATAACACACAAAACTCTGCTCCTTTAGAATTTCATTCACATGATTTTTAGTTGTTGATGTTATAAAATTATATCTTTATAAATTGTGTGCCCCAAAACATAAACTAATAATTCTTTAAATTTATTATCTCTTAAATTATGTTAAAACAAAATATGGAGTTACAAGCCAAAGTTACAATGATACTAGCTTTTAGACTCATAATTGGTTTTTTAAATAATGTGTTTGTCTCTTAAATCTTGTAGAAAACAAGAAGTAGAGTTACGAACCATTGTTACAATAATATGAATTGCCCATATATTTACCTTTATTGGTATCTTCATTACTTCATATGGCTTTAAATTACTGTCTGGTGGCCTCTCACTTCACCCTGCAAGACTCCTTTGAACATTCTTTGCAGGGCAGGTCTAATGATATTCAACTTCCTCAGATTCTGTTTACCTGGGAATGTCTTAGATTCTCTCTCACTTTTGAAAGTCAGCTTTGTTAGATATAGAATTCTTGGTTGGTTGACAGGTTTTTGTCTTTTGAGACTTTGAATATATAGACATATTGCCTTTGGGCCTCTAAAGTTTCTGAAGAGAAGTCTTCTGGTTATTTTATTAAGATCCCTTGTATGTGACGTGTCACTTGTCTATTGATGGTTTCAAGATTCCCTCTTCTTCTATGACTTTCAACAGTCTGATTATAGTATGTCTCAGTGTGGGTATCTTTGAGTACTTCTTAAAGATTTTTATTTATTTTTTCCCCCAAAGCCCCAGCAGATAGTTGTATGTCATAGCTGCACATCCTTCCAGTTGCTGTATGTGGGATGCAGCCTCAGCATGGCTGGAGAAGCAGTGCGTCGGTGCGCGCCCGGGATCCGAACCCGGGCCACCAGCAGCGGAGCGCGCGCACTTAACCGCCAAACCACGGGGCCGGCCCTTTGAGTACTTCTTAATTGGAGTTCACTGAGTTTCTTGGATGTTTATATTCATGTATTGCATCAAATTTAGGAAGTTATCAGTTATTATTTCTTCAGATATCCTCTCTTTCCCTTTCTCTCTCTCTTCTTCCAGGACTACCATAATGTGTATGTTTATCCACTCGAAGGTGCTCCATAATCCCTTAGGCCCTGTTCACTTTTCTTCAATCTTTTTTTTCTTTCTATTGCTCAAACTCCATAATTCCCATTGTTCGATTTTCAAGTTCACTGATTCTTCCTTCTGCCTGCTCAAATCTGCCTTTGAATCCTTGTAGTGAAATTTTATTTTAGTTGAAGTACTTTTCAGCCCAGAATTTCTTTTTGGTTTCTTTTTAGGTTTTTTATATCTTCACTGATATTTTTATTTTGTTCATTCATTATTTTTTTTTTTTTTTTTTTTTACTTTCTCCATGTCTTCTCTTAGTTCTTTGAGCATCTTTACAACAGTCATTTTAAAGTCTTTGTCTAATTAATCTGCCATCAGGACTTTTGCAAAGACAGTTTCTGTTGTCCTTGAAACAATTTCTGTTGCCCTTTTTTTTTTCCTTTCAACAGACCATATTTTCTTATTTATTTGTATGTATAGTGATTTTTTTGTTGAAAACTTGACATTTAAATCTAATAATGTGGTAACTGCAAAAATCAGATTTGCCCCTTCACCCTTCACCAGGATTTGCTGTTTTTTATGTTTTTATTTACTAGATTTTTTATTGTTATAGGCTGTCTCTGTCCTGAGGATCATCCTGCAGTGTAAATTTATGGTCTTTTCAGGTCTTTCCTGTACCTGCACCTTTCCCTGGGCATGGACGGTGACTTTCTAATTTCTCCTATGTATGCAGTTGTTTTTGAATGTCCTAATCTTTAATGTTTGGATCCTGAAAAGGGAAAAATAGAAAAATGAAGGAAGGGGAAAAAAGAGGACCAGTCCTTTAAGTCCCCTGAAAGTCACTTCAATTATAAGGAGAGGGGATTACAACAACAACGGGAGGTGCAACAGCAATGGCTTGCCATCTTTTTGTTTGCAGGTCTGTAGTCAGAGTCAGCAATCAGCAATCAGAGCACACATCTTTGATATTTGGAGGACAGGATCTTTTTTACCCTACCTTTACCTGTGGAAGCTCCTCCTGGAACATGTGCAGGGCTGCCTGCCATGTGGCTGGATGAAGGGGAATGGTTACCTTCTATGTGCTAAAAGCTGAAATTTACTAAAATTAACTACAATTTATTGTCCAATTTAAGCCTTCCCCTGGAAGTTACAAGTCTTCAATAGACTCCAGAGTTCTAAAAATAGTTACATTATACAGATTCTGCCAGTGTGTTTCTTATCTAGGTGAAGAGACAGATTCCTGGTGCCTTCTACTCTGACATCATCACAGAATCCTCTCTCATTATTTCTTCAAATATTTTTTCTGTCTCTTTCTCTATCCTACTTCTAGAACTCTTAGAATGCAGATGTTGGCACACTTGATGGCATCCCATAAGTCCCTTAAGCTTTGTTCATTTTTCTTCACACCTTCTACTTTCTGTTCCTCAGACTGGGTCATTTCAATTGTCCAATCTACAAATTCTCTAATTCTTTTTTGTACTTTCTCAAATATGTTGATGAACCTCTATAGTAAAATTTTCATTGTCACTATTGTATTTTTCACCTCCATAATTTGTATTTGGTTCTGTTTTATCCTTTCTATATCTGTATTGATATTCTCTACTAATTCATACTTCATTCTTCTGATTTCCTTTGGTTCTTTGTCCATGGTTTCCTTTGGCTTTTATTTTTTAGCACATTTAAGATAGTTAAATTAAAGTCTTTGTCTGGTAAGTCCAATGACTAGGCTTTCTTGGAAATGGTTCCCTGTCAATTTTTTTTCCTGTGAATGAGCCATATTTTCCTCTTTGTATACTTTATAATATTTTACCGAGAACTGGATACATGGAATATCATAATGTGGTGGCTCTGGAAATCAGATTCTCACTCCCCCCCTGGAAATTTTTTTGTTGTTACTTTTGGGGGCTCAGTTATCTGTTTAGTTAATTAAGATTATTTTTGCAAAATCCATATTCTTTGTCAGTATAGTCACTGAAATTTCTATCTATCTCTACAGTCAGTCAGTACCCTCACAGAGATTTTCTTGAATACCTAGATCCAATAAGAAAATAATAAAGATGTTCTTCCTCTTTAAATTCTTTCAACAGATGCTGCCTGACAATTCACTTGAGATCCTGGGAGTTGAAAGAATGCCCTACCTCTTTGCCAGTCCCTCAGTGAACCACTAGGCAGATCAAAACATCCAAAGCCAATTTTTGGAGGTCAAGGTCTTATTGCCTACCCTGGTATTAGCAAGCCACACCAGGCCACTGTCCTACCACTGCCTGTTGCTGGACTTGAGGATGGGGGATGGCAGCTGCTATGCAAAACACCAAAATTCACCAAAATTTACCAGCCTCTTTCTTTATCAAGCACTGTCCTGGAAGCTGTAAGTGTTTGGCTAGTATCTGGATTTCAGCAGAAGTTGATTTTGACACTTCTTATGGACTCAATAGGTGTTTTATTAGAAGAACTGATTCTTGCAGCTTCCTAATTCATCATCTTCCAGCATCCACCTAATATTTTATGGGATTTGAAATATTGTAGCTAGATGACACTTTAGAAATTATATACTCATATCCCGTGTGCTGGGAGAGGTAGATTGCATTTTAATATTTTGGAATAGAAATCTTAATAGGAACAAAAATCTTTGCATAAGAAATTACATTGAAAAGCTTTGCAGGCTGAGGGCTAGGACCAAGATGGCATGGAATACAGGTATACTTTGTTTTATTGCACTTTGCTTTACTGCAAATTGCAGATATAGTACTTTTTACACATTGAAAGTTTGTGGCAATCCTGCATGGAACAAGTCTATCAGTGCCATTTTTCCAACAGCATTTGCTCACTTCCTGTCTCCATCTCACATTTTGGTAATTCTCACAATATTTCAAACTCTTTTATCATTATTATATTTGTTATGGTGATCTGTGATCAGTGGCCTTTGATGTTACTATTGTAACTGTTTTGGGGTGCCATGAATGGTGCCCATAAAAGATGATAAACTTAATCAATAAATGTTGTGTGTATTCTGACTGCTCCACCAACCGTTCCCCTATCTCTCTTCCTCTTCTCAGGCCTCCCTATTTCCTGAGATACATCAGTATTGAAATTAGGCCAATTAATAACCCTACAATGGCCTCTAAGTGTTCAAGTGAGAGGAAGATTCACACATCTCTCATTTTAAATCAAAAGCTAGAAATGATTAAGCTTAGTGAGGAAGGCATGTTGAAAGCTGAGATAGGCTGAAAGCTAGGCCTCTTGCACCAAACAATTACTCAAGTCGTGAATGCAAAGGAAAAGTTCTTGAAGGAAATTTGAAGTGCTACTCCAGTGAACACACAAATGACAAGAAAGCAAAACAGCTTATTGCTGATATGGAGAAAGTTTTAGTGGT
This sequence comes from Ceratotherium simum simum, assembly GCF_057802395.1. Taxonomy (NCBI): domain Eukaryota; kingdom Metazoa; phylum Chordata; class Mammalia; order Perissodactyla; family Rhinocerotidae; genus Ceratotherium; species Ceratotherium simum. Next base: position 70,374,462 of record NC_141908.1, on the reverse strand, counting down.
CTTGATAGAAGATGAAAAGAGCCACAACATTCTTTTAAGCCAAAGCCTAATCCAGAGCAAGGCCCTAACTCTCAAGAGGTGAGGAATCTGTAGAAGAAAAGTTTGAAGCTAGCAGAGGTTGGTTTATGACTTTTAAGGAAAGAAGCTGTCTCCATAACATAAAAGTGCAAGATGAAACAGCAAGTGCTAATGTACAAGTTGCAGCAAGTTATCCAGAAGATCTAGCTAAGATAATTAATGAAGGTGGCTACACTAAGCAATAGATTTTCAATGTAGATGAAACAGCTTTATATCTGAAGAAGATGCCATCTAAGACTTTCATAGCTAAAGAGGAGAAGTCAATGCCTGGCTTCAAAGCTTCAAAGGACAGGCTGACTCTCTTGTTAGGGGCTAATGCAGCTGGTGACTTTAAGTTGAAGCCAATGCTCATTTCCCATTTTGAAAACCTTAGGGCCCTCAAAAATTATGCTAAATCTACTCTGCCTGTGCTCTATAAATGGAACAACAAAGCCTGGATGACAGAACATCTGTTTACAACACAGTTTACTGAATATTTTAAGCAAACTGTTGGAATCAACTTCTTCCAATCCTCATAAATGACTTTGAGGGGTTCAAGACTTCAATAGAGGAAGTAACTGCAGATGTGATAGAAATAGCAATAGAATTACAAGTCAACCCTGAAAATGTTACTGAATTGCAGTGATCCTATGATAAAAGTTTAACAAATGAGGAGTTGGTTCTTATGGATGAACAAAGAAAATGGTTTCTTAAGATGGATTCTACTCCTGGTGAAGATATTGTGAAGATTGTTGGACAATTGTTGGACAACAAAGAATTTCAAATATTATGTAAATTGAGTTGAGCAAGCAGTGGCTGGGTTTGAGTGGATTGACTCCGATTTTGAAAGAAGTTCTACTGTGGTCAAAATACTATCAAACTGCATTGCATGCTACAGAGAAATCATCTATGAAAGGAAGTGTCAATCTATGTGGCACACTTAATTGCTCTCTTATTTTAAGAAATTGCCACAGTCACCCCAGGCTTCAGCAATCACCATCCTGATCAGTCAGCAACCTTCAACATCAAGGCAAGACCCTCCATCAGCAAAAACAGTACGACTCTCTGAAGGCTCACATGGTAGTTAACATTTTTCAGCAGTAAAATATTTTTTAATTAAGCTATGTACATTGTTTTTTTAGACATAATGCTATTGCTTACTTAATAACCTCAGTAGAGGGGCTGACCTGGTGGCACAAGCGGGTAAGTGCACGCACTCCGCTGCGGCGGCCCGGGGTTCGCTGGTTCGGATCCTGGGTGCGCACCGACGCACCGCTTGTCAAACCATGCCGTGGCAGCGTCCCATATAAAGTGGAGCAGGATGGGCACAGATGTTAGCCTAGGGCCAGTCTTCCTCAGCAAAAAGAGGAGGATTGGCAGATGTTAGCTCAGGGCCATCTTCCTCACAAAAAAAATAATAAATAAAAATAAATAAATAAATAAATAAATAAATAAATAAATAAATAAATAAATAAAACCTCAGTAGAGTCCACACATAACTTTTATATGCACTGGGAAACCAAAAAATTCATGTGACGCTTTCTCATGGTGGTCTGGAACCAAACCTGCAAGGTCTCCAAGGTGTGCTTGTATCAAAAGGTTGGTAACACTGGAGGTAGAAATAGTATTTTTCAAAGGAAATTTATAGGAATTTAGGGATGTGGAACAGATAAGAATGAATATAAGAGGATAATATGGTAAAAGGACAAGGAATTTTTAAAATGTTGTATCTATTTTTTATTTTAATTATCTTGTTTTCTAGCAAAGCACATCATTTTCCTCTCCCACAACACATAAATTGTATGTGAGTGTGTTTTCTAAATTGAGTGTGTGTATATCTATGTGTGTGGGGGGGAGATGTAATAAAGAGGAAACTAAGGAATATTTTACAAACTCAGGGGGCAGACTGAAAAAAATAGGATGTAGAAGAAAATATAATGATTCAAAACTTCAACTACTTCAGTTCAAGTAGGAAATTAAAGTAATAGGTGAGCATGAGATCCTAGGGCTCTTGGGTATGTTTTGTAATCTTATATAAAGCATAAATCTTGATACAGCATGGCCTGGGATTTGGGACCAATTCTACGCAAACATTACCGAGCAGGAAGACCTAATTAACAGGATAGTCCAAATATGTTTCATACAGAGAATCCCCAAACATGTCATTTAAACCAAGTTAAAGAAATATATTGGCCTTTTCTGTGGCCAAAATTTTTATCTTAATTTTCTTTTACATGAACCAAAATATGTTTTTTACTTAGTCTGAATGCTACTGTTCTAAAATTTTGATTTGTGTATGATTGCCCATTTTTCTTAAATTACAAATTACTTTTGTTTTTGGTCTTTAGGCTTGGCTTACAGCCTCCTTCAACAAGCCGCATTCAAAAGCTCTTCAGATACAATTAATAGTATCTGCATTTTCTAGCTTCTGTGTTCTTCCTTATCCCAGAAATAGAAACTGCATTCTGTTCAGGGATTCTGGGCCCTATTAAAGAGAAATATTGCAAAGATCTAAATTCCTGGCACAGAGATATCCCTAGAAGTTTATGTCTTTCAAGTCCCATATGTAAAATCAAAATAAAACAAAACAAAACCAGCTGCTTTGTTTTAATCATTGTTTTTGAGAGCCAAATATTTTAGGTCAAACTAGTGAAAAATAAATGCTTTCCTGATATTGAGTTTCTCTGGATTACATTCTATCGTGTCTCTCTTTTCATTAATAGACCTCGGGTATATTCAATATATCTTATTTGGTTTGGTATCTTCAAATCCTTAAAAATAATCCTGACCAGAGAATAACAAACCAAATAAAACAAAAAAAATTAGGAAAGTGACTCCGATAATTACAAGTGAAATGATATTTACCCCCTGAGGGTAATGTTGACCGTACAAAACTGTGAATGCTTCATATTAGTGCCAGGCCCTATAAGAACCAGATTATGAGTCAATTTAAAGCAAAACTGAAGAAACTTTGCATAGCAATAATTTGTAATTCTGAGACTGTGAAACAACCCATTCTGACTCTAATACATTCTACATGTAATTCCATACTTACAAAATTTAAAATATAAACTAATAACATTATAGCTAATTCTCAGTCACTATTGGAAAGAATATATCATCTTTCACCCACTCCCTCTTAAAAAAATGATTGGAAAGCATAGGTTAATGTTTATCTAGGTAAACGTCATTTTGCATTAGGTGCAAAACATTGAAGCTATTTCAAATATAAATATCCCAAGCATGTGTCCTCTGTTTTTCAGTATATAAAGTTTCACACCCCCATCAAAGAAAATCACTAAAATTATATATATTAGTTATGGATTGAATTGTGTCCCCCCCAAAAAAGGATATGTTGGAGTTCTAACCTCCAGTATTTCAAAATATGAACTTATTTGCAAATCGGGTCTTCGCAGAGGTAATAAAATTAAAATGGGGTCATTAGGGTGGGCTCTAATCCAATACGACTGGTGTCTTTATAAAAAGGGGGAAATTCTGACACAGAAAGTTATGTGTAGAGGGAAGTTGATGTGAAGTGACAAAGGAAGAAAATGGCCATCTACAAAGCTAGGAAGATAGACCTAGAACATATCTTTCCTTTATAGTTTCTCAGAAGGACTAATCATGACATCATATTGATTTCATACTTCTAGCCTCCAGACCTGTGACAGGATTAATGTCTGTTTTTTTTTTTGGTGAGGAAGATCGTCCCTGAGCTAACATCTGTTGCCAATCTTCCTCTTTTTGCTTGAGGAAGATTGTCCCTGAGCTAACATCTGAGAAAATCTTCTTCTATTTTGTATATCCGACGCCGCCACAGCATGGCTTGATGAGCAGTGCATAGGTCTGTGCCTGGGATCTGAACCTGCTAACCCTGGGCTGCCGAAGCAAAGCACGTGAACTTAATCACTATGCCACCAAGCCAGCCCCTAAATGTTCATCAACTTTTAAGTGGATAAATAAATACGTGTATCTATAACAATTGAATACTATTTGGCAATAAAGAGAATGAAGTATTTTACATATACTTGGCATGAATAAATCTTGAAAATGCTATGCTAAGTGAAAGAAGCCAGTCACCAAAGATTACATGTTGTAAGATTTCCTATATACAAGTGTACAGAATAGGAAAATCTATAGAGACAGAAAGTATATGAGCAGTTTCATAAGGCTGGCTGACAGGGAGGTGTGTGGAGACTTATGGCTAATGGGCACAGGATTTCTTTTGGGGTGATAAAATCTAGATTTAGATTGTAGTGGTGGTTGCTGTGAATATACTAAAAACCATTGAACATATTCAATGCATGAATTTTATGGTGTGTGTATCAGATCTTAATAAAGCTGTTTAAACACAGGACATGGAATAAGAGGCCAGTATGTAGGGTGATGAATTATCATTTGTGTGTTTCCACGTTATGTGAATTTTTACTTCATCACTAATCTATAACATATGGATTGCGCTTAAAAGCAAAATAAGTGCTGAAGCCAAGTGAATAGGAAAGGATTTTTTAAGAGACATTGAATACATAGATACAGGGATATTTGAACGAATTATCAGTCTATTTTACTTTAAAAATATCCTATGTGTGTCTGTGTCTTTATGTGTTTTCATTTTAGGAATCAGTATGAATTTATTTTACTAGTGGTTGTGTTTATTTATTGAAATGTTTATTTCCATGCAAATTTTTCTGTGTTAAAGAAAGTGATCATATGGTATAAATTGCTTTTGCCAAGTATTATTGATTGTCAGTATATCTCATGATGATTTTTCAATAAAATATCTCAGTTGAATTAGGTTGTACTAACAATCAATACACTTTCTGGCTAATCACACAATAAATTTAACAAAGTGTTAAATAGTAAAAGAATGACACCCGAAAGCCTTTTGTTGAAAGGAGCTATACACTTTACATAGAAAAATATCTTCATAGTTCATTGATTCTATTCACTAGTAATAACTAAGATTCTATTATAACAGTCCCCAAACTAAAATGATGGATATAGCTTTGCTATACTAGTTATGCTCATATTCATCATCTTTGAGTTTCATATAGACTGAAAATTCAAAGTTAGGGTAATGAGAAACACCGTCTCCTTCACTCAAAATTAAAAAATAAGTAATTAAGTGGTAAGTTTAAAAAATCATGGAAGAAAGCAAAAAAGCGTGTGGGTTTGTATGTAAAGTGTAAAAGTATCTATAGTATATATGCCAGGATTGTAAAAACAATATGTTTACTTGAATTTAATTTATTATCTTAATATTAACTTCATTAACTTTCACAGCAAAGAAAAAAATCACCGTATTTTTCAAGGTCTAAAACAAAACACTATTTTTCCAGCATAAAACAAAAGAGAGGCTGTAAGTATTCTGTTGGCTTAAAGTCAGTGAAATAAATCTCTCTGTTTATTCATGTGTTCTTTGATTTGTTCATTTACTCCACCAATCAGTCATTTCCCCCACCTCTCTTCATGTATGTAGTATGTATATATGTATGTATGTATGTATGTATGTATGTATGTATGTATCTCTCTCTCTCTCTCTCTCTCAATCTATCTAGTATGTTTTGAGCACCTACTGGGCACTTGGATATTGATTTGTACAAGACGCTTAATAAACATTTGGAAGATACAGTAATTTGCTTTTAGCATTAATCACAGATTATATGTGGCACACTTATTCTTTTCTTTGACCATATGACTCCTTCTGTGACTCTGTGACTTCTCAGAAGAATAGTAGCTTTCCTGCTGACTCAGGTACAACCTTGCCATCATTTCCTTCTGGGAATGAGTTTTATGGAGGCATATTTCTCTTCATCATTTTCTTCTTTCCAGAAGACTGGGTGAGCAGTCTTCTTTTACAAATTACCTCTAATCTTGCAGTATTTTACTTGGAGTTAACTTGGTAGAGTGTGCACATCCATCAAGACTAACAATTACTGAATAGATGGTAACACAGACCTTAAAAATAATTATAGCTATCATCAAAAATGTTAATATTTATTGCACACATACTACATGTCAGTCACTATTTTTAATTGTTTACATGGATTGTCTTATTTTTCAATCAATTCCATAATTTTATGAAATCAATAATAATATCCAAATTTACAGATGAAGAAGAATTCACCACTATTTCTTTTTGTAACTCTCATCCAATATTACACTCCAGATTTTGTCATAACCTAGAACTACACACATGCTGAAAATTTAATACTGTATGCTCTGTTTTCTGGTTACAATCTCCTGTTTTTCCTTCTTTCTCACTTTCTTATTTTTCAAATATTAGAACCTTAAGATCTAGTAGGAGCAACCAGCTTAGTGTTTCATCTGCATCTCTATGCATCCAAGATTCCAGGATGTAAACTTTTAGCTATTACTCAACACTCCTGCTTTTTTTTTTTTCATTCCAAACAAGCCCTACCAAACGCTAACTGTAAATCAATTAACTCATTCAAACACAGGAAAATTGGTTAAAATAATTAACCTGAAGGACGATAGAGACAAAAACAACAAAAGCTAGATACCACACAGGTAATACTGATCCATGGTCTTCAAACAGTTAAATCTTCATGTGACTTTTGTATTCCTAGCAATCTTTCCAGAGGACTCTAGTCATTTTCTTTGCCATTTTCTCAGTAATTATCCTAAACTCTTATTAAATTTATGATATGCTATACCTTCATCCCTCATTTTTAGAACTTTCCTTGTGTCTTTCTTCACTGTGAAAACTGAGGCCATCTGATAAAACACTCTTTTATTTAGTTCCGTGTCTCCTGCCAATCATTTCCATCTGAATACTCCTACAGTCTTATTCATGCTTATCTTAGTGGAAATGTGGTTCACTTCCACTTTGTTTTTTTCTCTCTTTATTTCCTGGCCATCTCTCAAATTAAAAATAAATAAATACATTAATTGAATAAGATATCCCTCTATCTACTTACTATCTATTTCCACTCATAATCTCTAATTCCCACACACTATTTGCTTCTCAAATAATTACATTCCAATGACCATCTTGAAATAACCCTTTCTAAAGTTATCAATGACCCTCCTACAGCCGAAGGAAATGAAGACTTAACAGATAAACTTTCTGCAATATTAGAGAGAACTGACCACTCTGTTTTCTTAAAAGTCTCACTTTTCTAATTTGCTGTGTTAATTTATTCCTTGGATTTTTCTTTTACATTTTTTGCTATAATTTAAAGTCTTATTTATGTAGACATATTGCTCTGATAATGCCTTAAATGTCCTCGACGGCTAATCCTTCAGCTGTTGTCTTTTGCAACTTATATACTCTCTCAGAGATTTCCTCTAATTCATTGTATGTACTACTCCATAGACTGGAACACCTATGGGGTCAGAGAATAGTCTGATTTAATATAGGTACTCTAGTTCTTAGTACACTATATAGATTTCCAAGTGCTTATTTTTTTTAGTGATTATAAAACTTGCATACATGCGTCTAGAATTCACATGAGCTCCAGATAATTATATTCAATTTTTCCATTGGATTTTTCTACTTGGATATTTCTTAACTACCTCTAATTAATATATCTAAACTTTAGCTTTTCCTCAGATCTACCCTCCCACACACAAACGTGTATCTCCATTCCTTTTTATTGGCACCACCGTCTGCACAGACGTTCTCACTATGTGGTTTGCTACCTCTGGACCGTCACACGTGTGATTTCCTCCTCCTAATGTGTACACACTTCATCACACTTCATTTGTCTAATTTCTACTTATATTAAATAATTCATCTCTCCTAAAAAGCCTTAGTTGAAACCCTACATTAGACTATTCTTCTGTATACTCTGCTACCACTTGCCACTTTGTATTGTAAGAGCGCTCCCAAACGGTTTTCTTCACAATACTACTTTTGAGGTGGACTTCAAAAAATGTTCGAGTAACGAAAGAGCTGTCAGAATCACTGCTATGTCTTCTTTATGGATTTTGGATTTTGTCTGTGAGAAATTTCTTGAACTTCACTCAAAGTTTTTGCTTTAACAAAAATTTAACTGTATAATTTTTTTCTGCATACCATCTAATGGTATCCAGATAGAACAAGTTCTTAGAAGTACATGATCAACTTTCACCACGCATTCATGGCACAAAGTAATCAAGAAACTGGATAGCCATGACTAGTTACTTAATGTGGTAATATTAAATGTGTAATATTAAATGTGTAAATGTTATATTTACAAATGTAAAAGTTTCATAGTAATAGTGTTCTCTTATTTAAAAAATGAATGCAAAGCCATAGAGCATAATGCCTCACAAATGCACGTTTTATGTAAAATTTATCTAATGTCTTTTCCATTATGATAAAGAAGCCAATTTTGCTCATTAATAATAGACTGGTCTTTTTAGATCTGTATTGTTCTATATTCCTATGCAGTATTTAAAGTTGGTTTTATAATTTAACAAATTTTATTTTTATCAATTATATTTTTGTCATTTCAATTATTTTATTTTTGTAAATGGGGATGATAAATATTTCTGTGAAACAAAAAGTTTCCCAATGAAAGTATGTTTCACATATATATAGTTATATAGGTTGGATATATATAAAGGTTTTATTTCTCCAACACTAAAATGCTGAAATATCTGGAAAATTGAGAATGCCCTTTAATAATTTTGATATAAAGCTGTACTAATAAAACTTTCCAACTTTTTATAGAAATTAAAACAGCAAGAAAACATGTTACTCCATATTACAACTTAAATTTTGACCTTGCCCTCTTCAACGTGATTCAAGATTTACGGCTTCTGACATTCTCCTTACAATACCTATTATATCCAGCCAGTGAGCACTTAATTGATAATGATGAAAATCATCTCTGTGTCTGTGGCGTATGTCGAGCATCTGTTTCAGGCTATAATTTTAAATTTATGCCTTGGGTTTAAAACCGAAGTGTTGAGAAAATAAATTCTCATTTTTCAGGTTACTTTTTTAATTTTTGGCTGACCAATGAGACTAAAACTACAGTAGAGACTTCCACATTGAAAGTAGATCAGAAGAATATAGAAGAATCAGAAGCAGAACCCATGTAATTATAAAAATTGATCTGTAAACTATGACTGTTTCTCTAATTTGTATGTATCTATAAATATTCATCTTTGCAATCACATGGGCATGCATATGTAATTTGCCAAGTTTCAGACATCTATCCATGTTAAGTAAAATGTTAAGTTGAGACCTATGTGCTAGTTTTTGCCATATAAATATTGTGAAAAGGAAAAGAGAGTGAAGTTTGGAAAATTCCTGTTTACAAGCTGTTTTGCCTTGACCAAAATTAATGTACCTCATCTCTCTGAAACTGATAAGACTTACCCATAGCGTGGACATTTTCTTTCTTCTATACAGCATCTCTTTCCTCTTCTTTTAGTAAAATCACCCTGTATTTTCTAAAGGGAATTTTCATACCTCATTCAATGCGATTTTGGGGAAGATTCTGTTTCTAGAAACTTACTTCCCTCTTCCTTACTATTACCTGCTATCAGGGGTGGACAGGTGATCAATCAAGGCAATCAGGCTTTAGCCCCTGGTAAATTAAACCTTGAGTGCAATGTCACCTTGAGATAAGGTGAAAGTCATTGCCCCCAATATACAACCCATGGATTCCAGATTGAAATTTCTAGTACTGTGAAAATTCCTGTCCTTCCTTAGAAATAGTTATTTATAGCTTTTCCTTCTTCCTTTCCCTCTCTCCTTTTTTTTTAAGTTATAACTATTTGTTAAGCTAATTCCCATTTTAAAAATTAAATTAGGCAGAGTGAATTTCTATTCCTTGAAACAAAAGAATTCTAACCAATTCAGTACTTCACGGAGTTATCGTAAGAATTAAATGTTATTGATTAAAATGACATGTGAAATTACCTATTTAATAGGCATTTGATTCCAACAGGACAGGCTGAATAATTATTTTTTGCTGTATTTGCTACCTTGGCATCTTCCCCAATTCCTATCAACTACTTTTTTGATTGTGGTAAGCACTTCATGAGTTTTGTTTTAGTATTTGGGAGTAATGGAATGTCAAGCCTCAAACCTTGCCTAGTCTTAAGTGGAGAAGAGTCTATCCGAAGCAGGATTCTCATTTAATAAAAATGAAATATCTTTGTAGGAATTAACTACTTGTCTTTGTATTTGAGGAAGTTGGCCATGCCAATGATTTCTGCACGTACCTTTTTTCTTTTTTTTGGTGAGGAAGATTTGCCCTGAGCAACATCCATTGGCAATCTTCCTCTTTTTTTTTTTTTTCCTTGAGGAAGATTAGCCCTGAGCTAACATCTGTGCCCATCTTCCTCTATTTTGTATGTGGGATGCCGCCACAGCATGGCTGATGAGTGGAGTAGGTCTGCACTTAGGATCTGAACCTGCAAACCTCGGCCACTGAAGCAGAGGGCGTGGAACTTTAACCACTCAGCCACAGGGTCGGCTCCTCTGCATGTACCTTTTTGCTTGAAGAGAAAAACATTTGATGAGTCATTACACTCATGAACTGTACTAGAGATTTATTCGTGTGTGTGACTGCAGCCTGCAATTCCTGGCACGTTATTCTAGTATCTTAAATAATATATGTCACAAGAGTATGAGGTGGAACTCTGGTGAGGGAATTATCATCTTCAATTGTTTCTTGCTATTTGTAATTCTATTTCTTAGGTTTACAATGACCACAATCACTTTGTTTCAAATGCACCACAGATTTCATCTCTAATTACTCCACAAAAAAGTTGCAAATTTACTTAGCTTAGGAAAGACACGTATGAATTAATAATGTGTAAATAAGGGGATTTATGGTTTAGGGATATATATATAGATTTCTAGTCCATCAGTGTGGTTCATGATGACGGGTCTGTTTATCATACGGCTGGTGATAAAGAAATTTGATTTACTAATTTCCAATTTTAAATGACATCTCCACACAAAATTTAGAGTGCTTTCCCTAAAACGTTACAATGTTAAAATGAAATTATGCCATCAAATTGACTATTAGGAAATTGTAAAAAAATTTTTTTAATAGCTACTGCAAAACCAGAGTGGAGTAGCAGGGTGGATGTAAACATTGTAAGATGTAAATGAGAATAAATACTTATGCCATTATAATCATGTACATCATCTATAAGTAATATATCAAAGTATAAAAGTTGTTTAAAAATTAATAAAATTTACCATAAAAATAGATAAAACTACATCACAGAAATTTGCAAATGTGCCAATATAATAGTCTTATAAATAAACTGAGGGATAACGAAGAATGAGGATAATTAACTCTTAAAGTAGAAGCTGAATTTGTTATTTTTTCCGTCCAAAGGGAACACTAAGGTTTATTTTAATGATTACGTGTCTGCAAATACAAGATAGAACTGGAAAACTAGTTACGTCCAAGGTAATGCTGTTGAGAGTTTAGCTAAGCTACTCCACGGTGTTGCTGCCTCACCATCCATTTTGTTTGGCCAAGCAGCCTGAAAGGACCTAAACCTGACTCAAGCTCCTCATGCAAGCGCACGCCCTAGATAACAGTCCACAGAGACACAAGCAGATGTCCCTTCCTGATATGACTTCCCCACCAGCCCTTGTGATCAACAGTCTCCCCTGCCTCCTGTGGGCTTCGCCTTGTGCATCCCTTAGACAAGAGGCCTGTGGACCTTACCAAAACCCAACTCCTTTGGTTTGAATTGACTAATCCCGCCTGAGCCCAAAGCACTCCACTCATGGACCCTGATAAAGGCACGTGCCCCAGGTCTGATCGCTCTCTCTCTGCACTCGGCCCTGACCTCCCCCTGGGGCCCCTTCAAGACATGCCCTGCACCTCCGCTAGGACCTGGGAGTAACAAACTCCTGTATTTCAATTTCTCTTGTGGTCTGTTGTTGAACTGCCATTCACCATCCAGCATCTTGTGCTCCCCTTAACAGGTGTTAATTTATCAAAGTCGTAACAAATGTAAAAGGACCAAGAAACATAAGATTGTTGGCACTGGAATAACAGTCTGTGGACATGTAGCCCAACTCTCCATAGATAAAGAAGTCGAGTTGCAGAGTCATCAATGAATTTGCTCAAATTTACCCAGTTGGTTATTTGAAGACTCAGGCCTTCTGTCTCTTCCACCCTGGCTTTCTCTGTTTCTGGGCCTTTTCCAATTGGTCATCCCTTTTCTTGAGCCCTTGGTTCACAGATCAGCACATTCATGTCTCAGATTATGTATCAAACCTTTAAAAGAGATCCTGACCGCTTAAAAATAACAGTGACTTCCTCTCTCCCCTACCAGTTGCTTTTTTTTTTTTTTATTAACTTGTTATTTTTATTGTCTGTTTATAGCACTTAATATCTATAATTAACTTACTTGTTTTCCTCTGTCTCTGTCTCTAATTTTGAAGCTTCTTGGAGGCAGGGGCCTCACCCCAGTTGTTTTCAGGGCCATATTTCTACAGCCTAGAACAGTGACACAAAGGATTTAATAAATACTCATGTAATGACTTGCTAAAGATTGCTCACATCTAAAATATCACCTCCTCAGAGGCTTTTTCTCCCCATCTTTGTCTGAAGTAGTAGCCCCACAGTCTGTCACCAAACCTTGCCAGATGCTACTGTAACTGAACAGTCTATTAATAGAAAAATTACTGAAATATGTAGCACATTATATATTCACCATGCGCCACACGTAGTTTGATAGTTTTAAGTTAATCAAATCAGTTTGGGCAAATTAACTTTGCTATTAATTATATATATTTGCTCTCTCTATTGATCAAATCAGCTAAATAAATTCTGTGCTATGTATAAATACTTCCAATAAAAACTAAAAAATAGCTCATCAACATACTGCTAATATGGAGATAGACTTTCTGTGCCTCAGTTTCCTTATTAAAATGGTGATAAGAGCACCATTCTTATAAGGTTGTAAACATTGAATAAGTGACTAGAAATAAAGTATTTTAAAGTGCTTTGTAAAGCAGCACATGATAAAAACTGAATAAGCATTAGTAATCATTATTTGTTGAAATTTAATCTCCCGTTATATTTCTAACGATGTTTTAAAATTTAGATATTGATTATATTCAGGCAATAAACAATTTTACTTGTGTTTAATTGTATTTGGCTCATGAATACCTCTAGCTAAACAATGAGGCCAATTTAATTTTTACCAACCAACAAGGACTTTACTTTCATAAAATTTGATATGTTAAATGTGTTTTTTTCTATTACCCATTAGAATATATTTCAGTTTCGTTATTTAACACACAATTCCAGCAGGAAAGATAATAGAACTTTAAATAGAAGCCACAATTGCTTTTATAAAACTCATTTGATGACTCCACTTTATCTCCACTATTGTTTTATTGGCTATATTTTCTTTATTTCTTTGGTTGTGCTCTAGAGCAGGGGGCAGAAAAATGACTATGTGACAGATACTGTATGTGGCCTACAAATCCTAAAATATTTTTATTGGCTGTTTACAGAAGAAAGATTTGCCAGACCCTGAAGGGCCACATATGATCTCCTCCTTTCCCCTCGCCTTCCTCCTCCTCTGCCTCTACCTCTCACTCCTTTTGCTTTTTATTCTTTTCCTGTTTCTCCATCTACATTTTTCTTTAAATATATCCTAAAAAATGTAAACAAGATTCCTAGCAACTAGGCCTGGGCCAGACTTTGCCCCCAGGCCATAGCTTGCTAACCCTTGTCTAGATTTTATTATATACATGCTAAATTTATCATAATCTCCCTTTAAATAATATCATCCTACTTCTCCAAATAGTTTAGTAATCTTACCATATACAGTTCTATCCTCCTACGTATCTTATACATTCAAGAATGCATTGTTGGGGCCGGCCCCGTGGCTTAGCGATTAAGTGCGCGCGCTCTGCTACTGGCGGCCCGGGTTCGGATCCTGGGCGCGCACTGACACACCGGTTCTCTGGCCATGCTGAGGCCGCGTCCCACATACAGCAGCTAGAAGGATGTGCAACTATGACATACAACTACCTACTGGGGCTTTGGGGAAAAAAAAGGAGGAGGATTGGCAATAGATGTTAGCTCAGAGCAGGTCTTCCTCAGCAAAAAGAGGAAGATTAGCATGGATGTTAGCTCAGGGCTGATCTTCCTCACAAAAAAAAAAAAAAAGAATGCATTGTTGCATAGTTTTTGTTTTGAATAGTTATGTATTGTTTAAAGACATTTAAAATAAGAAAAAAACATATTTTATATTTACTCAGAATTTACCATTTCTGGCCTTCTCCAATCTCTTCATCTAAAGCCACGTTTCTGTTTGTTTCATGTTGCATTTTGCCTTTGGAATTTCCTTTCCCGTTTCCTGCAGTTCTGGCAGTGAATACTTTCAGTTTAATTTGTCTGAAAAGTATTTATTTTGCCTTAAGTTTTGAAAAACATTACCTCGGGGCATAAAATTGCAGGTTGACAGCTTTTTGTTTGTTTGTTCCCTTTTGGCACTTTAAAGATACTGTTCCATTGTCTCCCAGATTGCAAGGTTTCATTGATAATATTCTTATTTTGTATCTATAGAATTTTCTTTTTTAATTGACTGCTCTTAGTATTTTCTCTTTATTAATGGTTTTCAGTAAATTGATTATGATATGCTGTGTACTTCTTTTTGTTTATTCTTCTCGAGTTTAGTTGAGCTTATTAGATCCATGGTTTATAATTTTATTAATACTTTGAAAAATCTGGGAGAATTATTTCATCAAAACTTTTTCTTTTCTCTCTCAACTATTTCTGGAACCCCAATTACTCATTTATTAGAGGTCTTGATATTTTCCCACTGTAATGCTCTGTCAATTTCAATTTTTCCTCCTTTGTTTCATTTTAAATAGTTTCTATTTCCATATCTTCTCATTTACTGTTCTTTTTTTCCTAGCGCCTGGCATGCTGATAATTCCATCAATTGTATTTTTCATTTCAGATACTTTATTTTTCATCTCTAGATGATCCACTTAGAAGTTTTTATATCTCCCATTTTTCTTTCCATTTGTCCTTTCTCTTTCATCTCTAAATATATTTGTAATAAACATAATAGTTGTATTAAATGTTTCCTGCTAATCCATCATCTCTGTCGTCTCTGGTTCTATTTCTAGTGAATATGTTTTTCTTGGTTAATGGGTCATATTTTCCTGCTTTTTTGCATGCCTCCTCATTTTTCACGGGATGTCTGAAATTGTGACTATTATACTGTGGTTACTGGAGTTTGTAGCATTTTTAAGAGTGTTGGGCTATGTTTCGGCATGCGGTTAACTGACAGATCAGTTTGATCCTCCGTAATTTTATTTTTAAGCTTTGTTAGGACGTGGAACAGGCTTTACCCTAGGGCTCCTCTACAAAGGTTGAATCTTCTGAGGATTCTAACTAATCCCTTTTATTACAAGGACTCTCCACTCTGACTCTTGGGAACATGAATGACTTACTTCTGTATGAGCTTAGGGAATTGTTCGGCCTACTGTTTTCCAGTGGGTCTTTCCCAGACTCAAGAAGTATCCCCCCCACACACAACAGCAGATCAATACACAGCCAAAGAAGCTGGGAGATCTCTCTTCAGATCTGCAAATCTTCTGTCTGCAGGGCTCTATTGCTGGTATTCTGCTGCAGGAATCCTAACTGCCTTGGCCTCCCTCTCTCTGCACAACTCAGTGAGTCTTGGGCCTGTTTGGGTTTCCCCTCTCTTCATTGCAGCCTTGGAGCTGCCTCCAGACAGTATGCTGGGGAAAATTTACTGCTCACCTTATTGATTTCTCTTCCCCAGGGAACAAAGTCCTGTGCTGACTCTAGTTCAATGTCTGAAAACTGTTGTTTCATATTTTGTTTTCTGGTTTTCTAGTTGATTATGAAGGTAGAACAATCTCCCTAACAATGAGCCCTTCATAGATTGAAGAAGAAGTCTTGATAAAATTTTTTATTTTGTATCTTGGCCTACAAGAAGGGCAATTTTAGAGGTTTATTCTTGGATTTTCCCACTACAATAGCTATTATCTGACAGGCCAGAAAAACAATGTGTGAGCTCGATCAAGTACTTTAGGCCAAGCACATTACCCTTGATTTGGTTTGCAGACTCAGTAGATGCACTGTGACCTGGACCTGGTCCAGGACTCAATTTATTACCTACCCCCATATGCCCCATTCTAACAGGAGGCCAGGGTGATGCTTTGAGCTCCTGGATGTTAAAGCTAAATTAGACCTAGTATCCAACAGTCAACAAAATATCACCTTTTCCTTGTCCCTACTATATTACTCATGTTAATGGACATAAGTCTCCCTGAGAAAGGGTGTGGGGAAGACTCTTTATATACATTTTATATAGGGATGCAGGGTCCTCCTTCCTAGGGACTCAGACTCTCCATCTGATAACGGGTTCTGGAACTGAAAATATATTCAGGACTAGAAAGTAGGCAAGATATTGCGACTTTTTACTGTTGCCACTGTTCTTAGTCTCCTGGTTTATTTTATTAAACAAGTCATCTTTGATTTATTTTGATTTGTAGATTGAGAAATTCCTTTGTTGCTACCCATCTGTCTTTTCCCTAGGTACATCATATTCTAATAGCCATCTTGATAGTTCAGTACAAGGCAAGCCCTCTGGCTGCCACTCTGTCACTGTCACTTATTAAAATAATCGTCTCCACCTTGATTCTGATGGTTAAAGGCCATTATATGAATGTTATTATATTGGATTCCTATGTTCTCCGTTACTATTTGAGAATCCAGTTCTTAAACAGCTTTTCCTAGCCTTGGCCAACAAAAAGAAGGTACCACTGAGCTTCTCAGAGGTACTAGTGCCGCTCTCACCAGCACATTTCTTATCACTGTGGTAAACAGAGTGACTTCTGTGCCGTTACACAGAACATCATCGGCTTGTATGTTTTCAGCCTTCTGAGATATCCTGCTCATTTTGCTCAGCTTTTTGTTCTCATTTTTCACTGGCTTTCATGGAATTTCTACTTCAGTTAGTGTAGGCCTTTACTATTTCCAAGCTTTCAAGAATCAAAACAGTTGTGTGTAAGCAGATCTCCCTCTTGGTTCTGCTCCCACCTCTTGGTTCTTGACAAAGTTTTAAATCTAGTATCCAAAGAGAGTGCTTCCATAATGATAATTAGTTCTTTATCAAACTTTGTATTACATGTCACTCTTGATCCAGGAAACTTAGTATCCATTCTCAGATATACTTGTCAGCCTCCTGCAGCTCCAGTGGGGTATAGTCCCTTTTATCTCTTGGGTAATGGCGTGAATTGATCTACTGGTTTTGTGGCTAGGAAGAGAGATGAGGGCAGACTCTGATGAGTGTTTATGTTGTTTGACAAGGCAGAGGTGTTTATGCTGCCTTCAGCAAAAGTTAGCCTTCAATTGAGAGGAGTGGGCCATTTTTACAGGCCCAGAACATACACGAGGATCTGTGATTCAAGATTATCAAGCGCTCTAATTCGGGGATCCCCATCCTGTATCGCATGTTTACAATTCTACCCAGGCAGTCCTCTGACATTGACATAGGAGACTCAAATTAATAACATGTCAATCTTTTTTTAGAGATCCTCTTCTTTTCCAATTAAGTCCTGGGCTCTATTCACACCTTTTAGTATCCTATAGTTGAGGCGAGAAATTTTTTATATGCTACTAAACAGGCCCTCTGGCTGTTACACTTCACCAAAATTGATGATTAATCATCCTCAGTTTTTTCATAAATGCATCTTTCTCCAACGCATTTATTCTTCCTCACAACAACCACCAAATGCCATCTACTGCTTTCATCATACCTCTCCAAGACCTGATGTGCTGCACCCCTTAGTGAATAAACCTCCACTGTATCCCATTTTAGTTTACCACCTTACCACTCATGAAATTTAATGACATTGCTACAAATGTCAGGAACTATCCATATTCACCACACAAGCAGTGATGTGGTCCTTGTTGCCAGCTGGTGGGGGGTGGGGGGTCCAACTGCACAATTATATACCAGCGTTTGCTTCCTAGGACCCTGCAGAATGAACCCTGTCTTCTTAGAAAACAGACTCTGAGATTTGCATGCAGGAGGTTTTATGGGAAGGGCTTTAAGGAATAAGACATTTGAGAGAGCAGTTGAAGCAGAGTTAGTCAGAGAGAGATGTTGAACTGTGATAGAGTTGCTATAGTGGCCTCAATCAGCCCCACAGAGAGTGGTAAAGCTAGAATTGCCCCTTAGAAATGTCCTCCATAGAGGCAAAGGGAACAAGTTATATCTTCGCAGATAAAAACTTGTGTGAGGCAGCTACCTTCAGCACAGGCATGCAAGCAGAGGTCATCAATACTCAATATTCCTAGCAATTGGGGCATTGGTGGAGGATCCAAATGGTACACCACACCAGGAACTATAGTGTTACAAGTTGTTTAAAGAATAAACTACCGTGAGTTGTCATAATGACTATAAAGGAGAATTAGAGTATGTTATAACGGCATGTATTTGGTTCTTCAACCAAATCAAGGGGCCAGGGAATTCTTTCTGGAGAAAACTGTTTATGTTGAAGGCATATAATAAGTGTTTTCTAAGGCACGAGAAGAGATTATATTTTACAGGTTGAATGAAATGGCTTAAAATATTGATTAGATTAGATAACTGGCAAATAACTCAGGTATTTTGTAACTACTAATATAACAGTCAACTACACAAAACACTTGCATGCATTTTGGTTTCCATTAATATGCATATAAATATAGGACTATAATTTTCAATAATTCTAATAAGTTTAATATAGGCAAACTAGTGTTGCCATAAGAACTAGTCAGTACAGTTGGGGAGCTTCGTGAATACTGAATAACATTGGTATAGTTTTATAGAAATGTTTTGGTATTGTCTTCTGAAATACAATCACATTATTTCTAATAACACCACAAATTTCATCAGAGACCATATACCTTGATTGTTAGGTGAGAATCTGAATGGGTTTCAGATATTTGTAATTATAAGTTACTCTCAAAAGGAAGAAGCCATTGGCCACTATTGAGGATAATCAAAAGAATGTGACATGGGATCTGAATGAAATTCCTAAAACCTACTGCATCTTTATAATAAAGGCACTGAGTCCCAAAGTTAGTAGTTTGAGGCTCCAGCACTCGAATGATATTTTTACTAAGAATACAATACAATACATCTCCTGGAAATAACAGCTTACTATACTTCCTCTTTCCACATACCACCAAAAAATCCTCCCACTTCTTCTGTCAAAATTCTCTGGATTACATTCCTTATTTTTCATCACATTAATGAATATATGGCAGACTATTTTAAGAATGAGTTAAGTGTTACAGCAGATGTTAGATCATAAAAATGAAACAACTTCTGTAGCATTTATAAGAGAATATACTTATATTTATACAAATAAGATACATTGTTAAATAAACGGGATTTGGCATTGGATATGCTAGGTTTTCTTAAATTCTTCTTATGTAGTCTTTAACCAATGAAAATAAGTAAATAAGAGTAAAGAAGATTGATCTTATCATAATCAAATATCTTTAGTGAATTTCTACATGCTGCTCTCTCCATCTCCACATTTTCCTCAAAAAATGAGTTTCAGTGGTCAAAAGGGTAGAGGAAGGGTAAGTGGAAAAAAGTCTCAGTGGGAATGAGTGTAAATCCATCACTAACACTGAATAGCCAATCCAATGGATTCGTGGCATCATCTTTACATGTGTAGGACAACATATTTCCCTTGACACTCTGGAAACAGTCAGCAGGTTATGGTGGCTATGCTGCCACCAATAAGCAAATTATAGGATCAAGCTGTTAGGAGTGGCTATCATCATTCACTTTTTTCTTATAATGTCACATTTTTCATTATGTCCTAGGTACATGGCAGACATGTATTTCAACTCTAACCTTCGTAGCACTGAGTAAAAATAAATGTGGATTTTAGTAAGTGAAGTGAAATATTTCATTGGCAAAAACAGCCTTTCAATTTTAATGACGATAACTAAACTACTTTGACTAAAAACTGGCTTTTTTCCTCTACATTTGCAAATATGAAAGGCTATATACTACTGGCTAAGTTATGGATAGCAGCTTTTAAATCGTCCCTTCAAAATATCACCAAATATACAGTAAACACATGAGTGTTACATTTTCTCGAATGTGTAATAATTTAGAATACATAATTAACTACTTGCTTATTTTTAATCCTATTATACACATGTCCTCAAAATGTAAACTGTGGACTATAAGGAGCCCCAGACACCCTCTCAGGTGATCTGCAAGATAAAACTATTTTCAAAGTAATTATTATGTTATTTGACTTTTTCACTTGTTGACATTTGAAATGGTACAAAATCAATGGTGCGTAAAGCTGCTGGCACCTCAACACTCACCTAGGTAGGTACTGCAGATTGTTCCAGCAGCCAACAGTCTGATGGACTTCGGACTGCTCCATCTTCACTGCCACACATACAGTTACAACAAGAAAGCTAGCTCCAACTAAAAAGAACATTTTTTAAACAGTAAAAATGAATTTTATTAAATTATGACAGTTGATTATGTATCTTAGTATTCTGTGTGACAAAATGACAAGTGCACTTCAAGCACATAGAAATACCATGGTTTCCGTGAGGAAAAACACTTGGGAAATTGAGTTGCAAGCTGAACTAGCCACTTTTTTTCATTGAATAGTGTTTTTACTGAAAGTCACAATATAATTATCCAAACTTGGGTATTTGGCAGATATAATTTTAAAATTTTTATAGCTCATTAACATTGAATATAATCTCATTGATCTGTTGGATTTATTTCTCCCAGTAGAGAATTTGTTTTCTGTTCTTACTCAACTTATTAATGGAATGCTTTTTTGGTATTTCATTTCGGTTTACCTATTTGTAATTCAACTTATAACTCTTTTTCTGTCTCTCTGCCTTGTTTCTGTCTTTGTTACTGTCTATGTCTCTCTGTACATATGCACGCACATAATATACACATGTCCATATACTTACACATTATATATATTTGTTATTTACAGACATATATGCATACATACATATGGATTACAAGTTTTCTTTAACTTTTTATATTTTATTCCTCCCCTATCCTTTATGCTGTTATTGCCATATATCACATGTTGTAAACACCACAAGACAATGTAATAGTCTTTCCTCAAAGAGTCGTGTGTATTTTCCAAATTTTAAGAAGAAACATATTCTCCTAAATTTATTCACATGCTTACCTTTTTTGATGCTCTTTACTTTTCCTAGATGATTTGGGTTTCCATCCAGTAGTATCGTCTCCCTTCAGTCTGAACATCTTACTTTAGTATTACTTACAGTACAGGTTTGCTGGTTACAAATTCTCTTGGTTTTCTTTGACCTGAAAATGTATTTTGCCTTCATTCATAAATGATAGTTTTACTTGATATGGAATTCTGCATTGACAGATTCAAAAAGAAATTTAAATTTATTATTATTAGTAGTGATTCTTTAAAGATGTCTTCTGTCTCCCATATTTTCTAAAGAGAATTCAGTGGTTGTGCTTATCACAGTTGCTCTGCACTCCTTGCATCATTTTTCTCTGGCTGCTTTGAAGCCTTTGTCTTTATTTTATTTATTTATTTATTTTTTTGTGAGGAAGATCAGCCCCGAGCCAACATCCATGCCAATCCTCTTCTTTTTTGCTGAGGAAGACTGGCCCCAAGCCAACATCCATTGCCAATCCTCCTCCTTTTTTTCCCTTTTTCTCCCCAAAGCCCCAGTAGATAGTTGTATGTCATAGTTGCACATCCTTCTAGTTGTTGTATGTGGGACACCGCCTCAGCATGGCCTGACAAGCAGTGCATTGGTGTGCACCTGGGATCCGAACCCCAGCCGCCAGCAGTGGAGCGCATGCATCCAACCGCTAGGCCACGGGGCTGGCCCCTGTCTTTACTTTTGATAGTCAATAGTTTGACTATGATGACCCTGGATGTGGCATATAATAGTCACACTGCTGTATTTGTCCAAACAAGGATTATCTGGGATTCTGAATCTATAAATTTTTCTCTCAATTCATTTGGGAAGTTTTTCTTTTTATTTTATTTCTTTAAATACTTTTTTGCTGCCTGTTTTCTCTATCCTCTCATTTTGCAGTTCCAATTACATGCATATCACTCCTTTTGATATGTTTTAATGGGTCCGTTAGGCTCTGTTCATTTCTCTCCAATTTTTTTATACTCTTCTTCAGATTGGTTAATTTCTATTGCTCTATGTTCATGTTCTCGAACTCTTTCCTCTGTTATCTGTGTTCCGCTGTTAAGTCCATGTTCCACTGGTAAATCCATCCAGCATTTTTTTTGTTTTAATTTCAGGTGTTTTTTTTAATTTACTTCTATAATGTCTGCCTTTTTATAATTTGTAGTTCTCTGATAAGATTTCCTGCTTGTTCATTCATTACAAGCATAATTTCCTTTTTGGTCTTTGAGCATAGTTTCAATAGATTCTTTACAACCTTTTTCAGCTAGGACCAACATCACATTATCTTGCCTTTTTTTTTGCCTTTTGACTATGGCTCACATTTACTTAATTTTTTATATGCCTAGTAATTTTAGGTTATACCCTTTACATTGTGAGGAATATGCTTTAGAGACTCTGAATTCTGTTATATTTATTTGAAAAGTTTTTTTTTTTTTTTTTGTGAGGAAGGTCAGCCCTGAGCTAACATCCATTCTAATCCTCCTCTTTTTGCTGAGGAAGACCGGCTCTGAGCTAACATCTATTGCCAATCCTCCTCCTTTTTTTCCCCCCAAAGCCCCAGTAGATAGTTGTATGTCATAGTTGCACAGAAAAGTATTTTTTAAATGTATTTTAATATACTATTGTAGGCGATCTAAAACTCCTAAATTGGTTTTTCCTGCAATATGTGGCAAGAGAAATGTCTATTCAGTTATTTTATCTTTAGCTGGGCTGCTTGGAGTCTCTCTTGCCCATGTATAGTTTTGAAACCAGCCAGAGATTTAGGTGCAGTTTATATACAATTTAAGCCCTGTGTGGCATTTTCCATTCCAAAATTTCCCCTCTCACTATCCAGCTGATATGGTTTCTGTGAGCACTGTTTTAGTTCTTCAATTCAGTAAGACGATAGGTTTTCTATCAGGCAAAAATTCATAAAATATAGGAACTATATAATACAGGAAAATTATCTGATGCCATTCTGCTTTCCTAAGTGTCATCTATCCTTCAATTTCTGCCTGCTCTGGGTTACTCTCCAGTGACTTCGGGTAGTTTGTTGTTTATTTGTTTGATTATGTATTCATTTATTTTCAGAATTGAGACCTGTTACATCCATATGGTTGATCTGATAGGTGCTATTTGGAAATTACTAGAAGTACAGCCACCTGAAGTTATTTTGTGATGCAGTATTAGGTGAAGTCAAGCCTCAAAATAATTTTGTTAAATTTAGGATACACAATTAATGTATGTTAGAATTGTGTAGAAATGTTAACTCTAAGTGGAACATTGAGAAAATACCAAAGAGGACATAGTATTTGACCTTGGATTTTTTGTAGAAATGGGAAAATCACTTCACCTTGATGTAAATAGAATTGAAACTTATGCTTAGTTTTAGAAAGGGATATTCTCACCTAAAATATACATCAGTGTTTTACATAGAGTAGAAATTGAAATATGCATTTTTTGAGATGAACTGAATTGATTCATAGAATAGTGTTATCATATTCTTTGAGAATTTTGAATGTTGAAGGTGTTCTTTGAAATGATCATTTAAAATTGTTATATAACCTCAAAACCAGACATCATAACCAAACAGCCTTTCATAAATTAGTAATTAAAACTCATACAGTTAGAATTGGTTCACTTACTTTATGGAAGAGTTAATAAGTATCCAATTTGAAGCAAACAACAAAGGGAGAGAAATGGTTACAAGCAAAAAGGTGACTTGTAATTATGCAAACAATTGGGTGTCTCATCTTACTGATCTATGTATTACACTGGTTATCCTCTCTGCCTTCAGAAAGTCAGAAATCATACATCTTTTCTCATTACTTTGGCATATCTTTGGTAACATTAATTTTAAAGTTATCATTGCAGTTTGTGAAAGTAGGGCTCTAAAATGTGTAATGAGATTAGTGATATAAGCATATATGAAAGAAAAATATGAGGGAGAAACTTTCATTGAAAAATCTGTCAGCAACAATCGCAGCACTTTCTCGATGGATAAATATCATGTCTAAATGCATTTTTAGAGATAAAGAGGGATAAGAAAATGTTTTAAATGTCTATTATGTGTCAAACTTCAAATGTATCTCTCAATTTTTACAATAAATTGAGAGATACATTTCATTATATGTATGTAGAAGAGGAAAAAGAAAAGTTGTACGTAAATATTTCCCTAGGAAGTGAAGGTACTGAAATTGAAATACATATGCTTCTGTCTGTTTACACATTAGTCTCCAAATATTTACTTCTAAGTCTACACTAGACAAATGATTTAAACTATTGGGCTCATTAAATAGGCAATTAAAAGTAATTACTTGCTTAACTGATTTTTCACCAAATCAATTGACTCTTTTGCAGAAAATTCTGCAATGACAATTATGTTTAGTATGATTTACATAATGTGTGTAGATTTTATGTGTTCAACTCCTGTTTACAAAATCCTGATTATAAATAACACATAATTAGGATGTACTGTAATCATCTTAAACAGAAATTCTGGATAACAAATGGTAATAATATGCATTCGTTTTTTGAAAAACAATAGAAATTGACAATGTAGCTGTAGAATTATACTGAATATAATCTAATCTCTCTTTGATTATGTCAAAAGCACTTCATGGTATTGCAATGATTCAAAGTCTTCAGTATGAATATCGATTACATTATCTTGATAAAACAGGATGACAACTAAAAGACTCCTGTTAATAAAATGACAAACTAAGCCACTTTTTTCTTCTATATTCTCCCCAAATAAGGTCTAGTTAAGTTCAAAGCTCTCCACAAGATAGGCTCTCAAGATATCTTTTTTTATTAACGTGACTTAAAATCATTAACTTGCACCGTCTCTCTCTCTTCCAACTTCCTTTCTAGGGTCAGCTTCTTCCTATAAACAGAATAAGGGGAAAATTTTGATCATCTGGCCTCCTGGGGTTTCTACTTAAAATTTGCTGCACAGCATAGTGTGCCCATGTCTGTCGCTTCCAGCTATGCTGAAGAAGTGCTCTCTTTGTCCCACCTGGAACTCCTTCACATGATGTGGTTTTTTCATGTATGTACCAGTAACATGAAGAGCATTCTGAACTTCAGGTCTCTATAATATCACTGCAGAAGACTGAATACTGTAAATAACTCATTTTTTACTGTGGGACTGTTGAAAATTAAATATAAGGGGAAATCACCAAAAAGTAAAAGCTTCCAAATGGAGGTCTTTTGTGGGAAGATCCTTAGTTCTTGAGCTATCTCTAATGTCTTACAATTGTGAGGCTATACTAAACATATTTATGAGGATCTATAATAGGTCCCAAGAAAATCCTCACTGCCTTCTTACCGGGAATATCTATCTTTTTTCCTTATAAATATATGTCTCTAAAGTTATGTCTTCATTCAATCTGGAAGAATGTGCATAAATTTTTATCAGATTTGTCGGAGTTGGCCAAAGCCACCAACATCTTGAAGATCAGTTCCAGGGGCATTTAAGGCTGCTTCTCCCAAATTTTCACCATTAAATGTTTCAAATACAATATAAAGAAATCTTCATCCTCTGAGCAAACATTAATTGTAGATGCCAAAAGATTTGGTTAAATATTTAGCAAGTGGCTCTCAATTTCATCATTTTCTTTATGAGGAAATGAGAGGAAGTGGGTAGTATATTCTTTCAGATACATTGCATTTTCTCAGTATAGAGTAAGGGTTATACTATGGGTTAGATTCTATCACTCTGATCTTTTTACAGTACTTCCCTAAGCCCCTATATACAAATGGATTTCCATTTTTTGGTATAAATAAACCACGCTACATGTTTTTGCGCATCCAAATGAAAGACTGTCTTTGTTTCTAGACACTCTCCATATGATACGATTACCAAATGCTTCAGCAGTTTATTTCTTCCTTTTTGCCTAATTTATGTTAAAATCTATGGTAAGAGAATGTAGGATGTGATGCTTGTACACTCAAGAAAACTCACAAATGTCATTGATAGTTTCAAAGTATAGAAATGATCATGGAAATTGTCTAAAACTCTAAAATAATGTAGCAAAGCTAAACTGATTTACAGTGATAATATTTTCTACCTAGTTTACTCTGATATAAAATGTCTCATGGCATAGCTTTATAAACATTGTGTTTCCAATTTTGAGTTCAAGTAGGTTATGGAAACATTTAGAGTAATTTCAGTGGAAGCATCTGTTTAGACATTCATCATACTAATATCAGCCATCCACATAGTGCAAAGAGAGCAAATTAACAAACTGTCATCAGTGTTTTATATTCATTCTGTTGGAGAACGTAGGGGGAGATGTATGTGTTTGGCAAAAATTTTTTTAAACTATTAGATGAAAGTGAGATAGGAGAAGAAATTTTTTTATTCATTACCTAGTAGTAAAATTCAGAAACAAAATAATCACAAGATATACGATACTAATCAATAAAAAATTAATTCATTTCAATGAGCAATTTAACTATGAATATCTAATAAATTTGGAATAATGGAGCAGTAAATAGTTATATGCCCAAAAGCAAATGAGTCAGCAATCAGCAATGCATTTTTACGTTTTGGCTTTTCCCTCCACATTTATATAGGAAAGGGTTCTGTCATGCAATTTATCTTACCAATCAAATTTAATTTACTTGATATTGACAATATATGTGTGTGGCACCAGGAAAACCCAAAGTTCCCTGTAGTCATCTTATAGATTTTCTGATTAATCCTGGCAGATATTTGATTTAAACAATGTTAAAACAAGTTCCTTGTGTTTACATACTGCTATCCAATTTCTTTCAATGACTGTATTGATTCTTGATCAATAAAAAGATTTGGATTAGGAACTTTATCAATATGCTAATTATTTGGAAGACTATCCCTCCCTATCTGTTATTGCCAGGCATTTATATCTGTACAGAATTTAAAAAATCATTAGATTATGTAATTACTGAGCTCTTCTATGCAATTACTTAGCATTTTTTCAAAAACACAGACATATAAATTTGCATAGATATTCTCACTTCCCAGTAGTATTGATTCATTTCAGAAATGCTTTAACTGTTGACCTTCCTTACTTTATTAAAATTTTTATTTTATTGACACACATTTATTTTGCTTAAATTTTTATAAACAAGTCTATGGATACAACAGGATGCATTAAATTTATTTATAACACTGTCATTATTTTAGGTTTTTTTTCTTTTGGTGAAGAAGATCGGCCCTGAGCTAACATCTGTTGCCAATCCTCCTCTTTTTGCTTGATGAAGATTGTTGCTTAGCTAACATCTGTGCCAATCTTCCTCTACTTTATATATGGATGCCTCCACAGCATGGATGGATGAGCAGTGTGTAGGTCAATGCTCAGGATCCCGAACCTGCGAACCCTGGGCCGCAGAAGCAGAGTGCAGGAACATAACCACTACACCACTGGGCCAGCCCCTTAGTTTGTTTTGTGTTGATTTTATTTATCCAAACAATTTGACTTGCAACTTGGAAAACTAGGTATAAATGTTGCTACACCAACCTCCTCATAGCCTTCTCTTTTATAATATCAGTTACTCTTCTATAACCTCCAACTTTCTCTTTCTAACAGATAGTTCTCATCATCTTTCAAAAATGGTTTAACATACCCCATC
The DNA here is from genome assembly GCF_057802395.1 of Ceratotherium simum simum. Classification (NCBI taxonomy): domain Eukaryota; kingdom Metazoa; phylum Chordata; class Mammalia; order Perissodactyla; family Rhinocerotidae; genus Ceratotherium; species Ceratotherium simum. Next base: position 70,346,629 of record NC_141908.1, on the reverse strand, counting down.
TTAAAGACACTACCAAAATATGGCTCATGTGTTCTCTATTCTTTTCATCATGGTAGACGCTACCTTTGGCAAAGCCATCACTAACTCCCCTAAATTTAATTTATGTTTTAAATAATTTAAATTCTTGTTTTTAATCTTTCTAAAACTCCTTCACTTTATTTCACACAGAAACAAGATCTTTAAAAAATTCAAAGTGGGACAACAGACCAAATTTTGAGCTTAATACTTCTAATGCACATTCCTTTGGTCACCATACCCCAGGATCCACCATCAAATGGTTGGACAATGAAGAAAAAACCTCAGAATTTCAAGGATGAATATACTGTAAAGATAAAACATGTTAAACATGCAAAATAAAGAAAATTTTTAAAAGATGTGAGAAATCAATGATATAATACCACAATTAAAATGTGGTATTCAATGTGAAACTTTTGATCAAGATAGTTTCTTGCAATAAGAAAATATTGATGGAATAAAATGAAAGAATTATATGAAGTTAAAACCATTGGCTTCCATATCTTTCATAGAAAAATAGTGTAGGACATAAAAGTTAAAAATAATTAGGGAGAAATGAAAAACAGAAAATAGGAAAAGAAGATTTAATACATTAATAACTAATATCCTAAACAAGAGAAAAAACAAATGGAAGAAAAATGTTTTCAAAAACATAGTTTCATAAAACTACGTTAGTATTAAGAATAACTTGAATCTGAAGTTTGAAAGCAAAGAATTAATAAGAGAAAACAAATTAATATTGACCCATTGATACCAATGGTAGCTGAACAAAGGCAGTTCAAAGGTCAATAATTATACAGCTTTCTAGATCCTCTGTCCTCAACCACCCCCCAATCACCTATAAGGAGTAAAGTAATTGAATTGGTTTAAAACTTCTGTAAAGCAATATTTAACATATGGACATTTTGGAGTCTACAAATCTTCTGGGGGAAAAAAATGGGATCCAAACATTGTTCAAAGCATTTAAATCATCATCCGTGAATAAAAGGAAAGAGATACATATTTTCAAACACGCAAAAACTCACATAGTTCCCATAATCCTGACATTAAAAAAATAATAATAATAATAATATAGGATCAGCTTCATCAACCAAGAAGTGAAAGGAAAAAGCGTGATTATAAGCCTGGTTTTTGAATTCATTTAAATCTAGAAATAACGTTCCAACACATAAATATTATAAGCTATTGTAACATAAAAAATAAAAATATAATTAACAAGAACAGGGAGGAAGAGACAGTAGAAAGAGTGGGAAGGACGTATATAGATGACCTCATTTATCATAGATGGAATAAATTGACAGCATCTAAAAGTAATAAAGAAATGATTAGATTATTAAAAGATAAGCATTAGATATAGGAATAATAATATGAAAACCAAAATTGAAATTTGCTTTTTAGAAGGAAAGACTTAATATAGAATGAGTAAAAGATTAAAAAGATTTTGGAATTGAGAGCTCACTAGAATGGCTGTATAAAGCTCCCACATGCCTGTCTAACTGAAAAGCTGTGCGCATGCATGAAGAAGACCTGAAGGGGCCTGGCAGAGAGTGAAAGTGAAGTCATTCTTGTGAAGTGGCTGGACGTTGAGTACACTACCAAACTCACACTTTGGTTCTTCCAATGGCACCATTAAGAAAATGAAAAGTCAAGCCACAGACTGAAAGAGCATATTTGCAAATCATATATCTGATAAAGTACATATATCCATAACATGTAAAAAATTCTTACATCTCAATCATAAGAGGAACGAACTACTTAAATAATGAATGGGCAAAAAGTTTGAATTGACATTTCCCCAATGAAGATATACAAATATCTATTAAGCACAGGAAAAGAAGTTCTACGTCTTTAGTCACTAGGGAAACATACATTAAACCACCAGGAAATACCACTAATACCCACTAAAATGGTGACAATCTAAGACACTGACAACACCAAGTATTGTCAACAACTTGGAGAAACAAAACCTTCATACGTTACTGGTAGGGATATAAAAATAGTAAAACCAGGAGACAGCCTGGTGGTGTAGTGGTTAAGTTCACGTGCTCTGCTTTAGTGGCCCGGGGTTCGCAGGTTCGGATCCCAGGCACAGACCTATGCACCGCTTATCAAGCCATGCTGTGGCGGCATCCCACATACAAAATAGAGGAAGATGGGCAGAGATGTTAGCTCAGCACCAATCTTCCTCACACACATAAAATAATAATAGTAGAACCAATTTGGAAAAAAATTTCTTAAAAAATTAAACATATACTTAACATATGATCCAGTAATTCTCCCTTAGCTTTAGCTATCTACCAAAGAGAAGTGAAAACCTATGTCCTCACAAAGACTTGTATGTGTAAGTTCATATCAGCATTATTCATAATATCCCAAACTTGGAAACAATCCAAATTCCTCTTGACTCCCATTAACAATCCAAACTTCTCTTGACTCCCAAACACAAAGTGGTATATCCATATAATGACATACTACTCAGCAATAAAAAAATAAATAAACCTACTAAGGCAGTCTGAAAAATGGATAAATCTCAAAAACATTATCCTAGGTGCAAGTAGCCAGACCCAAAAGACTACATATTTTATGATTCCATTTACAGGAATTTCTAGAAAAAGTAAATCTATAGAGATTGGTGGTTGTCTAGGTCAAGGGATGAGAATGGAGATTGATTGAAAATGAGCACAAGAATCATTTTGAGAGGTGATTTATAAGTTCTAGAATTGGAATGTATTTATGGTTACAAAATCACATAAGTTTATTAAAAATTATAGAACTATACACTTACAATGAGTGATTTTTTGTGTGTAAACTAATTATACCTCATTAAAGCTACTTTAAATATAATTAGAGAGAGATTAAGTTGTAGCTTAACTAGCTGTACCTTAAAAATACTGAAATGTAAAAATTATTTTACTATCAAATCATAATCTTCTCAAGTATAGATGTTTTCTTCAACTCTTGTTATCCTGGCACTCAGTTCAATACCTGGTACACTGTAGACCACAGTGAAAATGTATTAAGTTAGATCATTGAAGGGAAATTAATCAGTTCATGCATGAGCAAATTTGGAGATAACGCTTCTCCTTTCTGTGTTTAGAGAAAATAAATTATATAGGAAGGAACAATAACTTGAAATATCAGGTAGAGTAGCATCCAGATAATGGAACAGTAATAGGTAAATTTGCTGATTAAAGACTTGTGCCCTATTTAGCACATGTGGTGAAGGTTATCAATTAATATAATGATTTTTTTCAAGAAATTATGCTTTTATAAAAGAAATGGAAAGATATTCCATGCTCATGGATTGGAAGACTTAACATAATTAAAATGTCCATACTTCCTAAAGCAATCTACAGACTCGATGCAATCTTTATCAAAGTCCCATGGACTTTCATGGAAATAGAACAAAGAATCCTAAGATTTATATGAAATAAGAAAGACCCCAAATAGTCAACGGAATCCTGAGAAAAAAGAACAAAACTGAAGGTATCACAATCCCCGATTTCAAAATACACTACAAAGCTATAGTAATCAAAAGAGAATGATACTGGCACTAAAACAGACAAACAGATCAAGGGAACAGAACTGAGATACCAGAAATAAAGCCACACATCTATGGGCAGCTAATCATTGACAAAGGAGCCACGAGTATACAATGGAAAAAGGAAAGTCTCTTTAATAAATGGTGTTGGGAAAACTGGACGGCCACCTGCAAAAGAATGAGAGTAGACCAATATCTTACACCATATACAAAAATTAACTCAAAATGGATTAAAGACTCAAATGTAAGATCTGAAACCATAACACTCCTAGAAGAAAGCATCAGCAGTACACTCTTTGACATTGGTCTTAGCAGCATCTTTTTGAATATCACGTCTCCCTAAGTAAAGGAAACAAAAGAAAAAATAAACTATTGGGACTGCATCAAACTAAAAAGCTTCTGCACAGCAAAGGAACCATCAACAAAATGAAAAGACAACCTCACAATTAAGAGAAGATATTTGCAAATCATATATCTGATAAGGGGTTAATATCCAAAACATACAAAGAACTCATACAATTCAACAACAAAAAACAAACAACCCAATTAAAAAATGGGCACAGGATCTGAACAGACATTTTTCCAAAGAAGATATACAGATGGCCAACAGGCACATAAAAGATGTTCAGCTTGACTAATTATTAGGGAAATGCAAATCAAAACTACAATGAGATATTACCTCACACCCATCAGATGGGCTACTATTCAAAAGAGAGGAAATAACAAGTATTGGAGAGGATGTGGAGAAAAGGGAATCCTCATACACTGCTAGTGGGAATGTAAACTTGTGCAGACAATATGGAAAACAGTATGGAGATTTCTCAAAAAAATAAGAATAGAACTACCATATGATCCAGCTATTCCACTTCTGGGTATTTATCCAAAGAACACAAAAACACTAATTCAAAAGATAGTTGCACCCCTATGTTCATTGCAGCATTATTCACAATAGCCAAGATCTGGAAACAACCAAAGTGTCCATTGGTGGATGAAGATAAAGGAAATGTGGTGTACATATATATATATATAAAATGGAAGACCAATACTACTTGGCCGTAAAAAAGATGAAATCTTGTCATTTGTGACCACATGGATGGACCTTGAGGGTATTATTCTAAGCAAAGTAAGTCAGATGGAGAAAGTCAAACACCATATGACTTCACTCATATGTGGAAGATCAACAACAACAACAACAACAAACAAATACATAGATATAGAGATTAGATTGGTGGTTACCAGAGGGAAAAAGGGGAGGGGGGAAGGCAAAAGTAGTAAAAGGGCACATGTGTACAGTGCCGGATGGTGATTAGTCTTTGGGTGGTGAACATGATGTGGTCCACAAATAATTTGAAATTTAATGATGTACACCTGAAATTTATATAATGTTATAAACCAATAATAAAATATATATATATATATTTAGAAAAATCCCTGTAATTTTCCTGTGAAATATAGCACATTTTAATGATGTTGGATAATGATTCTAAGTAGCCCATAAGACATTAGTTTAAGTAAAATATGAATAGATGATAAAAATAGTGTAGACATGCTCTTCATTCATTAATGTTATCTTGCTCCGGACATTGTTCCAGGTTTTACCTTTGGCTACAGACACAAATGAAGCCCATACGTATATATCCATGGAACAATAAAATACATGCTTTTCCTTCCTCTGAAATTTATTAAAATATACTGACAATGACATTTACAGTAAAAATATATATTTTATATATTACTTTACATATGTGATGTCAATTATATATTAGATTTAATTATACACTTATTTAACATTTAATAATACATATTATAATATAAAATATTTTTAAACTATAATTTTAAAGCCAGAGTTGTCTGATATTATAAAATATATTGTTATTAATTTTAATTTAAAAACATAAATAAAAATTTACTTTAAATTTTTATCCAAATGCCATACTCGAGCTGGTATTTAACAATTGCCTTTTCAATGCCAATGCACTTAATACATCTGAATAAAATATCAATGAGATCAGAGATTATGTCTGTTTTATTTATTTTAAATGGTTCCTGGCACATGATAACCTCTCAATAAATATTTTTAAGTGAATGAATAAATAGTTTTATATGCATTTTATATAGTTAACCTCCCTGCTACATATTAGTGCTCAACTTAAATACAACACACCTTTCTGATCAATTAGTCCAGGAGTAAACTACTGTTTGTGTGATATCCATTGTAGATTTTGTAAATACATATACTTTATATGGAGGATGGAGGGAGGTTAGCTCACTATATAAATTAGATGTAGTTAGGCTCTGTATCACATGATCTTGTGAATGTCTAATTCCATACAAGCACTAGGAATGTGACACTTATTCAATAAAGTGAAACAATGTATTCAAGTTGCATAGTTACAAGTCTGCAGTTTATTTATTTATTTATTTGTGAGGAAGATTAGCCCTGAGCTAACATCTGTTGCTGATGCTCCTGTTTTTGCTGAGAAAGATTGGCCCTGGGCTAACACCTGTGCCCATCTTCCTCTACTTTATATATGGGACACTACCACAGCATGGCTTGATGAGTGGTACGTAGGTCCATGCCCAAGATCCGAACCCGTGTACCCCGGGCCGCTGAAGCAGAGCTGGTGAACTTAACCACTAGGCCACTGGGCTGGCCCCCTGCAGTTTATTTACTTTTTCTATTCTTCACTTAAAATGTTGTACTCAGTAACAGCTTTGTATAGTCAGCTGCTTTCATTAAGCTTATTTTATAACTTAGGTGTATTTGGTCTGTTCGGTAAATTCAACCTGTGTTTTTATAGTCATGAAGGTCAATATTTATATGATTTACATTATTCAAAAATGCTCTCTTCTCTGTGTTACACACAGTATGCTTTCTCATGTGGGAGTTGACGGTTTGTTTTGATATTTTATTTTACTAAATTCACTGTCAAAAATAGAAAAGAGGAGACTGTATTAAGGAATAAAATCAGAATATCTTGTCACTTTTACCGACATTTAAATTTTTATGTATTTTTCTGACAGGCAATTTTCACTAACTATTTTTAGTGATCAACCCCATAAATTAGCTGATAGTTAGTAGTTCAAGTCCTTGAACAACATCAATGATCATTTTCTTTCACTGAATTACTACTAGAGCAGTCGGTAGTAGAGGCAATTTTATGAAATACTGCCACACATATACAAATTTGTTACTACTACTATCTTCTTTGCATATGCTTTGCATTATTTCTTTTTTACTCATGTCAAAGAACTTTAAACACTGAACTGTAATAAAAACCATAGAAGTGGCCAACATTGTTACATGCTTACATGTAAGAATGGTGAAGTTATATTTTTTATTAAAGTTAATGTCATAAAGAATTAGAAATCTTGAGTAACATTTTGTATTTTATGCAATAAATGAGAATAAGCTACACATGAGACATATCTGATATCTAATAAAAATATTAAAACAAAATATATTTATATTGTTTTATTTTATTAATGTTATACTGTCTTTTTTAGTTCGTTTTGGCACAATAATTTTATTGTACAGTGAATTTTGTATTGTTTCTTTAACTAAAACGTGGAAAATAACTCTTAAAATATTGTATTCTTGAATTAGGCATTTATTAATAATCCTTAACAATGATAGACTAAATATTGAATTACTTTTATAGAAAGTAGTTCAAGATAGTAGAAATCCAGCCCAGTTCGTTTGAAATCAAAGGATATATGTTCTCAATATCACTTAACATCAACAAACCAAATATTTTGAGAAATTTCTGTAGGATAAAATGACCGCTCTATTTGATTGATGAAAAAAACAATAGTGGAGAAAAGTGTTCGCTACCTAGTATAAAATTATTTATCTGATGATAGATTTAATCTGGAATGCTCAGAGATCAGATTATAGACTCAAGATTTGCTGCGTGGCATTTGGAATATTTGGGCCATTTGAAAAAATCCTACACTGTAACAAACTTTTCCTGACAGCAGGCAGAAATGGTGATTTATCACTGCTGGAATAAGGCATTATATGCAGGTATTATGGCCAGAAAATTAGTGTAGGGTAGGTAAGAACTGGCAACTCTCAGAAGTGTGTTGGTTCCAAAGCTCACAATAAGATAGATATTGAATAGCCAATAGCCAACCCAACAGTATATTCAAAACCTTTAGCAAGATCACTGAATGTATGAGAATTCTGCTACTGAAGGTCAGTGCAAAACCAAGAGGCAACAGTGTTTGAAGACAGGTAAGAAACTCCACAAACAGGGGAACTTACAGTTTCACTGAAACAGTTAATAGACCAACTTTAAAAGGCCATTAGATACGTCTGCTCTGTTTAATGTGATAGCATGTGGGATGGTAGCAAGAAGAGAAAATAAATCAAGGTCAAGTCCTAAGTGGCAGTAGAACAAACTGAAACTAGCCAGGAAATTCTTCTGAAATATTTTAAGAGAGGTATAAAGATACAGCAAGTATAAAATAAAATATAAAGACATGAGATATACAGCTAAATGTCTCAATATATAATAGTAAAAACAAGGGGAGAAAACAGACAAACAGATAAGAGAAATATCTGAAAACTAATGTCAGAAATAGAGACCTCAAAGCTTAAGAACAGACTGAGAATTAGAAGGATTAATTAAAACAAAATTAAACAAACAAAATGAGAAAGAAAGAAGGGAAAAACAAGAAAGGAAACACTATTGTGAAATCTCTGCACACAAAGTTTGATGAAAGCATTCAAAAGGAATCACAGATAAAATAATAGATTATCTAGAAAGGAGTAAAAAACAGATTGACAGTATATTTCTCATTATCTATATTGCTATCAGTAAGAGAATAGTTCAACATCTCCAATTACTGAGAGAAAAATAAATTCAAACTGAAAAACTGTGTCAAAATAATGAATAGCATCTATGAAGACATTTATGAGCTTCTGAGCAAAGGTAGACTATACTCAGTTACTTTCTGAAAGCACAACTAAAGAAAATATTTTAATTAAAATGAAAAATTAATTTAGAAAGTCACTTCTGTTTACAGACAAGTTAGAGTAACCGTAACTGGATTTATCCTCCTACCTGGGAGAACAACAACCCCAAAATGTGACGCAGCAAATTTGGAGACACCTCACTTTGGCAACGAAGGATAGTAATCATGGTGAGATGGGAAAACAACTGAAAGGAGGCCTTGTAAATTCAGCAGCTCATCGTCTTGATGCAGGAGAGGTTCCAGCCCCTGTTGCAGGCAGGGGAGGACCAAGGCGGAGAATCCATCTTTGATGAGGAGATGGAGCTGAGCGGCTAGTAGTACCCGAGGCAGGTCGAGTCCACAGGATGAAATAACGGAGAGGGGAGAGATTCAGTCTTCTTTCTGTATTGCAAATGTTAAGTAGAGACTTGGAATATGTAAACAAACAAACAAGACACAAAGCAAACTTCTAGAAATGAAAACTACAATTTGAGAGATGAAAAAAATACAAGGTATGATGTTAATGGCAGATAAGATATCGCAGAATAAAAAAAGTTTACTTGAAGATAAAGGAATAGAAAATATTCAAATGAAATACAGAGGAAAGATAATAATAACATAGTAAAGAAAATTGTGTCAGTGAGCTGTGTGAAAATTTTAAGTGATCTAATATACACACATAATTGCTCTTCAAAGGAAAGGAGAGAGAAGAGACAAAAAGATTAAAGAAATAATGGCCAAAAACTTTCCAAATTTGATAAATGTTATAAATCCACAGTTCCAAAAAGCTTAATGAAACTTACACAAAAGAAACATGAAGAAAACCACACCACAGCACATCATAATCCAATTGCTCAAAATCAGTGAAAAAGAAACAAACTTAAAAACAGCCAGATTTTTAAAAATCAGAGGAACAAAGATAAGGATGACAGCAGATTTCACATCAGAAATATCTTCCACAAGTAAAGGCAAAATAAAAAGTTTTCTGGCAAACAAATACTAATTTAACATAACCAGAATCACTGCAAAAGAAATGTTAAAGTTCTTCAGGAAGAAATAAAATGGTTCCAGGTGGAAATATGGATCAAACAAAAAAATGAAGAGGACCAAAAATGGTTCCTACATAGAAATTTACATGATTTTTTTCTTATTTAAATCTTGTTAAAACATTATGTACTTTTAAACAAATAACATTTATCAGATTTATTATATATGTGAAAGTAAATGTATGACAAGAAATTAAAGAATGATGGGAGGACTAAAAGTAAGGTTCTTGTACTCTATGTGAAACACTATAATATCATTTGGGGATAGGCAGTGATAAATCTAAAATGTGCACTATGAACCAAAAGATGGCAAATATAATTACATATATTTATATAGCTAATAAATTATCGCTAATAAGCCAACAATGGAGATGAAATGGAATCATAATAGTACTCAAGTAATCCAAGGAAGGCCAAAAAAGAGGAAAAGTGAAAAAAAAGAGATGAGATCAGTAAAAAGCAAATTGTAAAATGTTAGACTTACACACAACCACATCAATAATCACATAAAACGTAAATGATGGTCTAAACAACCCAATAAAAAGTCAGAGATTATAAGATTATAATTTAAAAGGCAAAACCTAAAGATGATGAGGCTATATTAATATCAAGCCAACTAGAAGATCATTTCATAACTTTAAGGTGCTTAATTCATCAAAGGGACATTACAATCATAAAATTTACATATATACACACAGAGTGATAAAATACATGAAACAAAAACTGGTAGAACTATAAAAGAAATATACAACATCAAAATTATGAACAGAGGTTTCAACATCCACTTTCAACAACTGATAGACAAGAGACTGAAAAGCAGTAAGTATATTGAAGATTTAAACAAAACTATCACCCAATGGTGCTGCTGAACTTAATATCAATTGTACACACCAGCAACAGAATGTACTTTCCTTTCATGCGCACATGAAACATTTACCAAGATTGACTATATCTTGAACCATAAAGCAAGTTTCAGTGAACATAACAGGATTCGAGTGATACATAGCATGTTTTCTGACCACTGCATAAATTAATTAAAAATGGATAACAGAAAGATAACAACAAACTCTCAAAATCCTTGAAACTAAAGAGCACACCTCTAAATAATCCATGGCTCAAGGAAGAAATAAAAGGAAATTAAAACTTATTTTGAACTGAATAAAAATAAAAACACGAACACAACATATCAGAATTTGTGGGATGCCACTAAAGCAAGACTTAGAAATTATAACATTAAATGCCTTTTTCGAAAAAAAGAAAGGGCTGAAATCAATGACCTCAGCTTCTACTATAACAACAAAGAAAAAAAGAGCTAAAATAAACCCAAAATAAGCAAGAGAGAGGAAATAATAAAGATCAGATAGAGTGGAAAACAGTAGAAAATAAAACAGTAGACTGAATCAATGAAACCAGAAGTTGGTTTTTTTTAGATAAATAAAATGATAAACCTCCAACCATACTGATTAGATAGAAAAGAGAAAGGACGCATTGCTGATACCCAAATGTATTCACTGGGAAATAACATTAAAGTTTTAATGGAAAAATAATATCAATTATGCTCAAAATGTTCTAGAAAGTTAAATATGAGAGAATAGTTCCTAATGAATTTTAATAGTCCTACTGTATTCTGATATAAAAATCCTAAAAAGAAACTCCAAGAAAAAAAACTACTATAGAATGGTATCTCTCATTTATATAGATGTAAAAATTTTTAACAAACTTATAGTAAATAGAATCCAACAATATATTACACTAATAGTATATCATAGCCAAAGAGGTTTGCCCCGGGAATGCAATCTTTGTGTAACATTAAAAAATCAGTCAATGTCAAATTCTATATGATATCTGCATTAACCTCAAAGAGTGAAAAAAAACATTAGTGGAAAAACTAGAGAATCTGAACAAAGTTTGTAACTTAGGTAATTGTTATGTACTAAAGTTAATTTTTTAGTTTTTACAAATATACCTCGATGATATAAGACTTTAACATTAGGAGAACTGGTGAATGGTATGCCAGAACTCTCTGTACTGTCTTTGCAATTTTTCTGTAATTTTTTTAATTCTGAAAGAGTTTATTTAAAATCAGTAAACATAATTCATAATATTAACAGACTGGATTTGAAAAATCTTATCATTTCAGTTTTTTATTTAAAGGCATTTTACAAAATCTGAATTCCATTCCTGATAAAAGCTCTCAGCAAACTTGGGATAGAAGTGAACTTCTCTAAGCTGAGACAGATCATCCATGAAAATCTTTCCGTCTTTTCAATAAATGGTATTGAACCAACTGACATCCACAGGCAAAAAGCGAATGTAGACACAGAGCTTCTGCTCTTCACAAAAATCAACTCAAAATGGATCATACACCTAAATGTAAAACACAAACTACACAACTCCTAGAGGACAATATAGGAGAAAATCTAGATGATCTTGGGTGTGGCAATGACTTTTTAGATTTGAAATCCAAGGCATGATCCCTGAAATAAATAAGCTGGACTTAATCAGAATTAAAAATTTCTGCTCTGTGAGAGACAACATCAAGAGAATGAGAAGACAAGCCCCAGACTGGGAGAAAATATTACCAAAAGACACGTCTGATAAAGGACTGTTATCCAAAACATTCAAAGAATCCTTAAAACTCAACAATATGAAAACAAACAATAAAGTGGACCAAAGACCTTAACAGACACCTCACCAAAGATATGCAGATGGTTCCACATCATATGTTATCAGGGAAATGCAAATTAAAACAACAAGGAGACATTACTAAATATCTAGTAGAATGGCCCAAATCTGGAACACTTACAACACCAAGTGCTGGTGGGGATGTGGAACAACAGGAACTCTCGTTTATTGCTGATAGGAATGCAAAATGGTACAGCCACTTTGGAAGACAGTTTGGTAGTTTCTTACAAAACTAAACATACTCTTACCATACAATTGTGGTCCTTGGTATTTATCCAAAGAAGCTTAAAATTTATGTCCACATAAAAACCTGCACATGTGTTTATAGCAACTTTATTTATAATTGCTAAAACCTGGAAGCAACCGAGATGTCCTTCAGTAGATGAATGGATAAATAAACTTCTACGTCCAGACAATGGAATATTATTCAGCATTAAAAATAAATGAACTATGTATCAAGCTATGAAAAGACCTGGAGGAACCTTAAATGCATATTACTAAGTGAAAGAAGCTGATCTGAAAAGGCTACATAGTGTATGATTCAACTATATGACATTCCAGAAAAGGCAAAACTATGGAAACAGAAAAAGATAGTGGTTTCCAGGGGTTAGTAGTGAGGAAGGGATGAATAATTGGAGCACAGAAGAGTCTTAGGGCAGTGAAACTACTCTCTTTTGTACTATAATGTATCATACTATAATGATGCATTCATGTCATTATGCATTTGCCAAACCCATAGAACATACAACACCAAGAGTTAACCTTAATGTAAACCATGGACTCTGGGTAATAATAATGTGTCAATGTAGGTTCATCAATTCTAACAAATGTACCACTCTGGTGGCGGATGCTGATAATGGGGGAGGCTATGCATATGTGGGGTCATATGGGGAATCTCTGCACATTCCGCTCAATTTTTTGTGAACCTAAAACTGCTCTAAAAATAAAGTCTATTAAAAACAAAAACAAAGACAAAATATTCCATTGAAATCATATTTAATGGTGAAAGACTGAATTCTTCTCTCATAAGACCAGCAACAAGACAAGAATATCTACTTTAACCACTTTTATTCGACACTGTCTTAGAGTTCTAGCTAATGAAATAATGCAAAAAAAAAAGCACATTAAAAATGGTCTTTATTGATAGACAACAGGTTCTTTTACATAGAAAATCTAACAGAATCTACAAAAAAGCTACTAGAATTTATAAATAGGTTTAGCATGGTTTCATAATACAAGATTAGTATGCAAAAATCAACTGCATTTCAGAAACTTAAATGTTTAAAAATACCATCAATATCATCATTTATGATAGCATAAAAAATTATTAGATCATTATGAATAAATATGATAAATGATGTGAATGACTTCTGTCCTGAAAAATACAAAACATTGCTGAGAGAAATTAATTAATACCCAAATAAACGGATAGTTTGTCTATCTTCCTGGTTTGGAAAACTAAAAACTGTTCTGATGTCAACTCCTCCCAAATTGACTTTTAAATTCAACATATTGCAATCAGATTTTTTTTAAGAAACCGAAAAACTAATTTTAAAATTCATATGAAAATTCAAAGGACCTGGACTAGCCAAAATAATATTCAAAAAAATGAACAAATTTGGAGGACTTGTATATCCTGACTTCAAGATTAAGTGTGAAGCTACTTCAATCAAAATAATCTATCAGTCAAGATAGATAAATACGTCAATTGAACAGAAGTGTCCAGAAAGAGAAGACATATATGGTCAATTGTTTTTCAGCAACGATGTAAGGTCAATTCAGTGGAGGAAAGATACTTTTTTCAAAACAGTCATGCACCGCATAACAACGTTTCGGTCAAGACTGACTGCGTATACAACATTGGTCCCATAAGATTAGTACCTATATATAGCCTAGGTACGAAGTAGGCTTATACCATCTAAGTTTGTGTAAGTATACTCTATAATGTTTGCACAACAATGAAATTGCCTAACGATGCATTTCTCAGACCTTATCCCCTTCGTTAAGCGACACATGACTGTAAGTGTTTCTGGAACAATTCAATATCTACATGCAAAAAAATGAACTGCAATCCATAACTCACACTATATACAAAAATTACTTAAAACGTTCATTGACTTAGATTAAAATGTAAAAATATAAAACTTCTAGAATAAAACATGAGGGAAGTTATTTTTGACTTTGGGTTAGGAAAAGATGTCTTAGGTACAAACTTAAATCATGGTATCAAAGAGACAAAAATTATGAATTGACTTTATCCTTTTAAAAAATATATGCTCTTTGTAAGAAAGAATTAAGTGAATGAAAAGACAAACCAGACACTGAAATAAAATATTTGGAATTCACATTTCTCACAAAGGACTTGTATTAAAAACATATAAAGAACTCTCAAAACTCAACAAGATAGAAACAAAGAGAAAACCTAGTAAAGATAGGTAAAATTTTAAACACTTTACTAAAGCAGATGTATGCAAGACAATTAAGCCCATAAAAAGATGTTTCACATTACTGATAATTACAGATTTATACCTTAAAACCACTTTGTGAAAGAAACACACCTGTGAGAATGTCTAAGATTAAAAAGACTGGCAACACCAAGTGTTGGCCAGGGTGTTGAACAATTTGAACTTTCATACACTGCTAGTGGAAATGTAACATGATACAAAAACTTTGGAAAACAGTTTGGCAGTTTCTTCAAAATTTAAACATATGATCCAGTCATTCCATTCACAGAGAAAGGAAAACAAATGCCCACACAAAATTTTGTACATGCGTATGCAGCACAACTTCATTTGTAATAGCCCAAAACTTGAAAGAACCCAAATGTCCATTTACAGGTAAATGAATACACAAATTTTGGTATAATAGCAATAAAAATTAACTATTAATGTATGCAGCAGCATGGATGCATTTCAAAATAATTATGCTTATTGAAAGCATTCCAGAACACTAGAGAAAACAAATGTGGTTGAATATAGACTGTTTTTTAAATACTTCTGAGTTATTTGAGGCTATAAAAATACTTACACCGTTTTTATAATTAAGTTTAACCTACAACGATATATCTAAGAGACAGAGTTGAGAAGAATATTTTCACTCTTGTTTTTAAGAAAGTGATTTATGGCTCAATTTTTTTTATCTATTAAGGTATTCTGGCGAGAAGTCTTCCTTGGCATGCTTTCGTTATCTTGAGAACATACAGCTATATAAAAATTCTTTACCATGTTTGTAATCTACTCCAAAAGGGTCCATTCATTTTAGGATCCAGGAGATTAGCATGTTAAGCCTGAGTTATGATGAAGGTAATAGTGAGTTATTTATCTCTTTTTCCCTGTCCATGGAGCTGAATTCAGTCATTGATTTTGGGATGCTAGATTTAGCAAAGTTCACAAACAAATTTAAATCATTACACTGAGTGCCATAATTAGGGAGATGAGAGATGTAACTGGAAATTTACAATTTAATTGGTAGTGCCCAATTTGGGGCTGATATCTCTTGCTTACTGTTTTACTTTTTAGTAATACAATAAGGATTTTTAGGTGACAGGAAGGTGACTCTCAATTGAATTGTGAAAAAACCAGAGAAGTCATTGCAATAAAGAAAAAGAGACAGACTTTATAAGATTTATAGTTTTTATCTTTGATAAGACTTGAAATTCTGAAGCTGGTGGATATAAAAATATCTATAAAATATCCAAGTTTACTTTTGACTATTCTAGTCTTTGTACCTCTGTTTTATGTAGATTTTGATTACTAAATTTGGTAGTCTTGCTGTGTGTAATAAAATACTTTTTATCTATATATACTCAATAATTCAGTATGCTTAGATTCTGTACTAGTACTCTTATTAGATTTTGTCTGTCAAGGCTGTTAAGTACCCAGTTCTCTATATTAAATTGCTTAAAAGCTGAAACAGCTAGATTGTTTTCTTTTTCCTATCCAAAACCCTAAAAAGGGATACCATGAACACAGGATCAATATTATCAGGCTCTTGTCTGCAGAAACAGTTTTTACCTACAAATCCATTTACCAAATATTTAAAGACAAGAAATGTGAGTAAGTATTTTTGGTAAGCCAAAGATACTGTCTTCAACATGCTTATAATGGATTAGAAAATAACTCTGGTACAGTGAAGGGCATAGGCAAAAATAAATGAAATTTACAGGAAGGAAAATGAATGAAAATTACATATGAATATTCTTAATTTATTTAAATTAATTTTCCTTGTTGAGAGTTAATTACTTCTAAGTGGGCATCTTCTTTAAAGCAACTAAATATACCTATCATACAGTACTTCAGAATGCACCCACATATATTTGTATTTCAATTTGTTTTAAAGAGTGACATAAAAAACATTCTACTTTGTATATTTCTGTTACATTTAATTCAAAATTGAAATACCAAAAGATGATGGTTCAATAGAGAAAATAAACAATTTTGCTTCTAAGAATGAGAAATAGGAAAAAAGATATTATTACTGCTTAAAATAAAAGCTTTACATTATTTTCAAATCATGCCATATTGAATTGCTTATAAATGTTCATATATATGTGTATATATATTCATATATATATATTTACAATTTGAATAATTGCAACAGAGACAATTCCATATCTTCACCAGACCATTCCATGCCTCAACAAATCATAAGGTTAAGAGTGCCTTTCCTAGTCTTTTTCACATGTCCAAACGACTAGTTCTAGCCAATGTAACATTTTATTTTATTTATTTATTTATTTTTTGTGAGGCAGATTAGCCCTGAGCTAACATCCGATGCAAATCCTCCTCTTTTTGCTGAGGAAGGTTAGCCCTGGACTAACATGTGTGCCTCTCCCTCTACTTTATACGGGATACCGCCACAGCATGGCTTGACAAGCGGTACATCAGGTGCACGCCCAGGATCTGAACCTGCGAACCCTGGGCCACAGAAGTGAAGCACGCGGCACTTAGCCACTGCACCACCAGCAGGCCCCAATGTACCATTTTAAAGTGATGTAACACACTTCCTGAACTGTCCCCCCAAAAGCTCCCATGTGAAATTTTTATTCTCCCTCTCTTTTTGTGGAGACCTCATTGACCACCAGTAAAGTAAGTAATGAGAGCTATAATAGAAGGTGCCGGTATCTCTGAATCACTTGTTGTAGAAATCCTGCCTACAAGAATATATCTACAGTGGATTTTGCCTGAGCAAGCACTAAATTGTTTTTGTGTTAATACACTGTGATTTTCTTTTGGCTTATTATAGCAGGAAGCATTTTTACTCTGATTATTACAGCATTTATCCTAATAATTGTCTAGGTATCTTGAAGCAAATGAAAACTTTGCCTCTCCCCAGCAGGCTGCAAAGGGATAGCTGCCTAGAGAAATATTTTGATTTTGAAAATCATTTTTTATGTAGCCTTTTTAAATGATAATAAAAGAAGCAGAAAGAGATTAAGCTGTGTGCCCTGGGAGTGTATAACCTGTTTTTATATTCTACTTGAGGGAGGGTTAAGAAAAGGTTAAAAAGCTATGGCAAACTTGATAATATTAAAATATTATTACACCAGGAGAGAAAATAAAGTGAAGAAGTCTACCTACATAGTGCATTAAACTCACAAACTAAGGGATTTTGTTTTAATTTATTTGATCTAAATTGGGATGTTGACTGCCTTGTGGAAAACTGTGGCTAATAAATTATGAGTTATCGTAGCTACCTAATAGAAGAATTGAAAAGACACATGGACCAATTTTAAAAAAGAGAGAGAAAGAAAAGGTTGCATCGATTTTTAATAGTCTGTTTTTATGCATTGAGTGATAAAGTATTTAAAAATTCAAATCTATTTATTTTCACAGTGTTCCAAATAAGTGTCTAGATGATAAGTAATGTGAAATTAGAGTATTTCTGACTCCTAAAACTATTTATAACTCAACCATCTTTCAGTTTTAGGAGGTAGTTTCTCTGTTTTATCCCTTGTTGTGGATTTTAATGTTGATTTTAAATTTATTTCACCTATAGTAAAAAATGTTTTCGAGGGGGTAAGCAAAAAGAAAAGGGCATGATCTGATAACTTCCTAGAGTGTGTTTTTGGTTCTGAACAAATTTTTAGAGGATAATTAATAATCAGAAGGGAAAATAAAACAAACGTAAATGTGCTGCTTGCAAGTAGTAAATGCATTTTTAAAATAAAATTGGTAATGTCAATTCTAATATTAGTAAAAACTGAATTTTTTTTAACCAATCGCCTTATGGTGATTGCCGAATACAAATGAGATAATATTACAATGTATAGTGTCAATAAATTTTTTTTAAAACCCAACAAACTAGCATATGCACATTCCAAACTAGATAGCATAGGCCTGTGATATGAAGGATTATTTTTAATTCTAAAGTCAAGTATTCATTATTTTTAATTATAGACAAAAACTTACTATTTCATTTTGAAAAAAGAAAGGGTGATCGTCAAACTTCTTACAAAAAAGATACTAGGGTACATCTGGTAATTCTCATTTTCTCTGGACATCAGCAAATATTTAATGTGCCACCACCCAGCTAGGAATAATCTATTTACAATTTCCAAAGTAGAACTTTTTATAAAGAGGCAAACATGATCACATTTCAGGAGGAATGTCTGTCATTAAATGCCTCTACGAACTGTGCTTAGGAAAATACACCGAGAAATCCAAATTGTAGTGCAATCAGGAAGGCTGGTCTTTCCTGGTCCTTATTAGTGGAGCCACAAATTCTTGATTTATTCTCACCTCAATTGATAGTTAATAACAATTTTTTTAATGATAATAAAAATAAAGTGGTTTTGGTTTTCCTCTCTATCACCTCCCACTCCTGAAACCCTTTCTGGAGCACCTATAGTAAATAACTGATACTTAAGTTTTAAAAGTTGAATCCCAGATAGTAGAGGTAGAAAGGAGCTATTACTCAAGCATCTTCATTTATAGTAGAATAATAATGTAATTTATATTTTTCAGAGCATAATATAATGTCATAGAAGGGAGCAAAGTAACCATCTTTAAAACGGGAAATCATGTATCGTGACAGTATAAAAATCTTTTTTAAATTATATAAATTTCACAAAGTTCTATTTGTGCACAATGTAAATAGTACATATTTTTCATATAGACTATGAATTCCAAATTGTTAAAGAAAAAAATATTCAATGACACTTGTTAAAGATGGTAAGGCTTTACTCAGGACCACTGTGCTGGGTATAGGGACCACTGCGATGGGATTTTACAGTGAGGGAGAGACATTGGGCTCAACTGCGAAAACAGCAAGTGCACATGTGGATTTATAGCTAAGGAGAGGGGTGGGGGTCAGTGGATGAAAATTCCTAAGAGGAAACATCAGGAGTAAGGGAGTTCTGGCTAAACCAACCAAACAGGATTCTTGCTGAAGATATGCCAGGGTAATCAGACATCATCTGGGGGATGGTGGAGGATGAGGATCAGATATCGAGGGTGATTCAGGGTTGGGGGCTCTGATTAAACTGACTTAGCAGGTTTCTTGCTAAAACTGGATTTTATAAGGAAGTGCATAGATGGACCTAGAAGATTCAAGAGCCTGACTACAGTTAGGTCAAGCAAAGAATCTTTGTCAAAATGAAGGATCATGTTTTAGCTTGAGGTATAACTTTTTAATCTTTGACCTGTTGAAGTGATGAGATATTTATATCAAATATAATTCTAAGAATAGTTACAAGCGTTTTGAAATTGAATTAGATTAAAAGATATATTAAAAATCACTACACAGATAAATTAATATTTTCTAATGAATGACCTAACAAAGTAATAGGCAGAAAAATATTGACAAGAATAAAAAGAAGGACAAGGCTAGAACTGGTGGAATCAAAGTGTAGTCAAAGAGAATCAGGGGATGGTTTTGCCATTTGGAAGAGCTCATTCATATTCTGTGGTGGTTGGCATGTGTGTGGAAAGTAAAAATAATATATCAAAGGTAAATGGAAATAGAAAGAAATAGTAAGCAAAAATGAACAATTTATAGTAAAATGAAGAAGAAAATTAGTCCCTGGATAATAGAGAGAAAAACAATACACTTTTAGGATAAATTTGGGAGGCAGATTAGAAAAGAAAATGAAGATGGAAAAAGTCTATTAGTCATAGTGCAACCAGTAGAGAAAGGAAATAGGAACATGAACAGAGAGTTTGAAAACCATGTTAGCAATGGTGGTTTCTAACACCAAATCTACTGAGTAAAATTGAAAACGAAGAATGCTGTGAATTATTATTTTTTTCTGTTAGATTTCCCAAACTAAAACTATTTCTAAGTATAAGATATTTTACCTCTCTAATAAAAGCTGGCATATTCTAAAAAACTATATTCTATAAATATTTACAAAATTGGTCTAGAGAACTGTCTGATGGCAATTAGCTTACAATTAAGGTAGGTAAAACATAACAACAAAAATTTCACTTGAAGTGTATTAACACAGAGAACTACTAATCATGTTAAGTTGCACAGAAAGAAAGGTAGATATATGTTGATGCAGGGTTATTAGAATTGTATTTTTTTTGCCATACGTGTTTAGGAAAGTGAAATAAATGCACTGAAGAATTTATAATTTTTTATTAAAAGTAGGTTGGCTTTGCTACCTAAATGTGTAGGAATAACATAAGAAATAGGGCTGCTTGCTTGAACAGTCTAAATAAATTATTTTGATTTTTATGTCACCACATTTTAATTTTCTACACTATTTCTGAAGCCATATTTCTTTGGCTTCAATATTGCACAGCCATACTTTTCCATGATGTATGAGTCAATTACCATTTATAGAACATTGCTTGTACTATCAAGAGAATAATTTGATTTAAAAAATAAGCAATACCTTTTCAAAATAATTTAAACAAAAACGACTGGATGACAAAAGCACTTCATTTAGTCCATTCATCCATAATTCAAAATATTCAAGTCTAATTGTTTTATTTTATACATATATGTTACAATTAGAATAAGATGTGCTAAAATGCTCTATTTGATTAATTATATTTTAATAAATGAGAACTAATGTACAGAATAGATGTAGCTTAGAATGAAAGACAGCAATAAAATAACACTGAAAAATAGCAAGCTTTCTACTTCAAGGTAGTGTGCAGTTTACTGAAAGAGTAAAAATATTTCACTAACATATTTCTCCACCCCAATTTCCTGCAAACATAAATAGAAAAATATGTGTAGAATGCCTCATTTTCTTTGTTATTAATTTATTTTCCCTATAAATATATGTAGCACATCTGTATTTACATCCCTTCCTTTAAATAAAATAAGGTTGCTGAGATGGAATTAAAAAAATAGAGCAAGCTAAAGTGCAGTATAAGAAAGTAATACAGACAAAGAAGTAACATATGAGAGTGAGACTAAAAAATAAGACAAATTTGAAGTTAATTAAAATACATTTTTGTAAATCATGTACTTGTGAAGAATAGGTAAATTTAAATCTTATAAGTCTAGTGATAGGAAAAGCTGATAATGTATACAATTCTTAAAATCTAAGATTTTTTTAATTACTTTGATGGAGAGTAACTTCTTGAGAGTAATGCCAGACAAAAATTCCAGGTACATGATCCCATAGAGAAGACAATATCCAAAGTATCAAACACATTCTTAAAAATATTTCATAGATATTAATATTTATTAGAATTGTATGTTTAAGCTACACATGTTCAAGATAGTGAAATAAATGCACTGAAGAATTTATAATTTTTTATTAAAAGTAGGTTGGCTTTGCTACCTAAATGTGTAGGAATAATATACGGCGTAGGGCTGCTTGCTTGAACACTCTAAATAAATTATTTTAGTAGATAAAAGAATGTCCATATATTTAATAGATAAAAGAATAAATTTCATTATTTCTTACTGGACTTCTAGCTGTAAATTCCAGATACATTTTAGATGACCACAAGGGATCCTTTGCCATGGATATAATTGCCCTCAAGCCAAAGAGAGATACAAGTTCCCACATGCAATTGGTAGACAGAATAAGGAGGAGGACTGGGGGCAGTTATGTCTGAAATTTAGTGGGAAGAACCATGAATACTGAACATCCTGTGGCATTAGATCAGTTCTTCTCAAAAAATTGTCCCATCCAACTTATTAATAGTGCCTTGGTGAGAGACTCTGTGTCTAAGCCCTTCTTCAACCATTCATTAGCCTATGGACTTAGAACAACTAACTATTAACCATAGTTTCCACATTTATAGATTGGGAGTTATTACAACTATTTTTACAGTAATAATGCACCATTCACATTAAATTATATAAAATATTTGGAATCCTATGAAACTATTCCCCCTTGTAAGTTGTATCCTACCATTAAGTAGAATCAAAAGTAAGTTAGCTCTCTTAAATTCTCTCAAATTATTCCTTTAGTGGTAAAAATAAAATTTAAAGATAACTTTGAGAAATCTAATGGAGCTTAATCAATAGTAATTTTTAAAGATATTCTATCTTATATAATAAACAGAGGATCTACCAGCTTCCCTCCCACATATTTAAAAAAGCTCATTTTCTTTTAAAATCATAGTAAAGAATCACTTATTTAAAATAATGTCTGGCTCTTGGTTTAAAATAACTGCCAAGCTAATAATAGCTTATTTTACGTCTCCTATCTACTTAGGAAACTAAGAAAGACCGAAAAAAAAAAGAAAAGTCATGAAAATCTGTGAAAACTATTTCCAAAAGATTGCAAGAATATGGGAAAAATTCCCATTAATTATAAAAACTATTGTTAAACTAAAACAGTCTAAATCAAGATTCAAAAAATATGCCTGCTTTTGCATCATAGCCATCAAGAAAAAATAATTTCTGAGATAACTAACGTCCTCTTCCATTAACTTTCACAATTAATTCTAAACATAATCACTCTGTGCACGAGCTTCCTAGAATGGCACTCTGCCTTGCTCGGGTGGTCCCGCAGCCCTTTCCTCAGTCTAAGACAGTGAGCAACTGCGCCATGTAGACTTAGTAATAAAGAAGGATGTGCCTATGTAGTGTGAATAACAGATCTGAAGGGAGAAATAAACAGCAATACAATAAAAGTAGGAGACTTCAACACCTCACTTTTAACAATGAATAAATCACACAGAGAGAAAATCAACATGGAAATAATGGACTTAAACTACACGTTAGAATAAACTAACAGACATATCCAGAACATTCCATCCAACAGGAGCAGAATGCACATTCTTCTCAAGTACACATGGTACATTCTCAGAATAAATCATATGTTGTGCCACAAAACAAGTCTTAATAAATTTAAGAAGACTGAAATCATATAAATCATCTTTTCAAAAGATAACGGTATGAAACTAGAAGTCAATTATAAGAAGAAAACTGAAAAAGTCACAAAAATGTGGAGATTATGCAGCATGCTCCTGAACAGCCAATGGGTCAAAGAAGAAATCCAAAAGGAAATAAAATAATATCTCGAGACAAATGAAAATGGAAACACACATATCAAACCTTATAGAATGCAGCAAAAGCAGTTCTAAGAGGGAAGTTTATAGTGATAAATGCCCACATTAAGAAAAAGGAAAGATCTCAAATAAACTACCTAATTTTACACCTGAAGGAAATAGAAGAAGAAAAACAAATCTCACAGTTAGTAGAAGGAAGGAAATAAAGATCAGAGCATAAATAAGTGAAATAGAGCTAAAAAGACAATAGAAATAATCAATGAAATTAAAAGTGTTTTTCTGAAAAGATAAAATTGACAAACGATTAGCTAGACTTGCCAAGAAAAAAAGAGAAGACTCAAATATGTAAAATAAGAAATGAAAGAGAAGACATTATAATGGATGCCACAAAAATACTAAGGATCATAAACTACCAGGAATAGTATACACCAACAAATTAGATAACCTAGAAGTGGATAAACTCCTGAATATATACAACATACCAAGATTGACTCATGAAGAAATAGAAAATCTGAACAAGTTAATGATGAATAAGGGGATTGAATCAGTAATCAAAAACCTCCTAACAAAGAAAAGTCCAGGACCAGATGGCTTCTCTGGTGAATTCTACCAAACATTTAAAGAAAAATTAATCTCAATACTTCTCAAACTCTTCCAAAAATTGAAGAAGAAGGAATACTTCCAAACTTATTTTCTGAGGCTAGACTTACCCTGATACTAAAACCAGACAAGGACACTAAAAGAAAAGAAAATCACAGGTCAATATCCCTCATAAACATAGATGCAAAAAAATTTTGACAAAATACTAGCAAATCAAATTCAATGGCACATTAAAAGGATCATACACCGTGATCAAGTGGAATTTATCCTTGGGATGCAAGGATGCTTTAATATATGCAAATCAATAAATGTGATACACCACATTAACAAAATGAAGGATACAAATCACATAATCATCTAAATAGATGCAGAGAAACCATTAAACAAAATTTAACATACTTCCTTGATAAAAACTCTCAACAACCAGAGTATAGAAGGAACATAGCTCCACATAGTAAAAGCTATATAGGACGAGTCACAGCTAATATCAAACTTGATGGTAAAAAGCTAAAAGCTTTTCCTCTAAGATCAGGAACAAGATAAGGATGTACACTCTCGTCACTTTTGTTCAACACAGTACCGGAAGTACTAAGCAGTGCAATCAGGCAAGAAAAAGAAATAAAAGGCATCTAAATCAGAAAGGAAGAAGTAAAATTGTCTCTCTTTGCAAATGATATGATATTATATATAGAAAACTCGAAAGACTCCATCAAAAAGTTGTTAGAAATAAACAGATTCAGTAAATTTTCAGGATATAAAATCGATCTACAAAAAAAACGTGGTGTTTCTATAGTCTAACAATGAACTATTGGTAAGAAAAATTAAGAAAATAATCCCGTTTATAACAGCAACAAAAGCAATAAAATACTTAGGAATAAATTTAACCATGCTTGAAAACTTTAAGACATTGATGAAAAAATTGAAGAAGACACCAATAAATGGAAAGATATTCCATGTTCATGGACTGGAAGGGTTAATATTGTCAAAATGTCCATACTACCCAAAGCTATCTACAGATTCAATGCAACCCCTTTCAAAATTCCAATGGTATTTTTCACAGAAACAGAAAAATAATCCTAAAATTTATATGGAACCACAAAAGATCTTGAATAGCCAAAGCAGTCTTGAGAAAGAACATAGCTGGAGACACGTTTCCTGATTTCAAACTATATTACAAAGCTATAATAATCAAAACCCTATGGTACAGGCATAAAAACAAACACATAGATCAATGGAAGAAAATAGAGGGCCCAGAAATAAATCCACACATATATGCTTAATTAATTTATGACAAAGGAGCCAAGAATATACAATGGGGAAAGGATAGTCTCTTCTATAAATGGTGTTGGAAAAACAGGATAGCCACATACAAAAGAATAAAACTGGTCCCCCATCTTACAAAGAATCAACTCAAAATGGATTGACGACTTGAACATAAGATCTGAAACTATAAAACTCCTAAAATAAAACATGGGGGGCGTCAGCTCCTTGACATTGGTTTTAACAAAGATTTTTTGGATTTGACCAAGAATAAGGGAAACAAAAGCAAAAATAAATCAGTGAGACTACATCACTCAAAAGCTTCTACATGGTAAAGGACACTATCAAAACGGAAAGTCAACCTATGGAATAGAATAAAATATTTGCAAATTATATATCTGATAAGGGGTTAGTATCCAAAATATACAATGACCACATACAACTAAATAGCAAATAAACAAACACAAAAAAATCCCCCAAATAACCCAATTAAAACATGGGCAAAAGACCTGAATAGACAGTTTTCCAAAGAAGACATAGAAAATGGCCAACAGGCACATGAAAAAGTGCTTAACATCGCTAATCATCAGGGAAATGGAAATCAAAACCACAATGAAATATCACTTCACAGATGTTAGGGTGTCTAATATCTAAAGACAAGACATAACAAGTGTTGGCGAGAAAGTGGAGGAAAGGGAATCCCATGCACTGTTGGTGGGAATGTAAACTGATATAGCCGCTATAGAAAACAGGATGGAGATTCATCAAGAAATTAAAAATAGAACTACCATATGACCTAGCAATCTCACGTCTGGGTACATATCTAAAGGAAATGAAATCACTATCTTGAAGAGATATACATATTCTCATGTTCATTGCAGCGTTATTCACAATAACCAAGGTATGGAAACAACTTAAGTGTCCAACAAAAGATGAATGGATAAAGAAAATGTGATATATGTGTGTGTGTGCGTATATATATAATGCAAAGATGTGATACATGTATTTTATATATATATATAATGGAATTTTATTCAGTCTTAGAAAAAAGAAAATCCTGCTATTTGCAACGTGAATGAACCTGAAGGGCATTATGTTAAGTGAAATAAGCCGGACAGAGAAAGATTAATACTGCATGGTATCACTTACATGAGGAATCTTTAAAAACAAAAAAAGTCAAACTCATAGAAACAGAGAGTAAAATGTTTGCCTGGTGCTGGGGCTGGGGGAAATAGGAGAGGCTTGTAAAAAAGTACAAACTTTCTATTATAAAATGAATAAGGTCTGAGGATCTAATGTATAACATGGTGACTATAGTTATTTACTATATTATTATAATCATACAATAATACTGTATTATACAATTGAAATTTACTAAGAATATAGAACTTAAACATTCTTATCAAAAAATATGTGAAATGATGGATGTGTTAACTCGGAGGGAATCCTTTCACAAGGCACATGCATATCAAATCATCATGTTGTATACTTTAAATATCTTACAATTTCAATAAAGCTGGAAAATATATAAAACAATGTTAAAAGTTTCTTCTTCTGTTTAGTGTTTAGCAAGGGTTAAATACTAAAGCCAGTGACATTCAGTAATAGATATCCTAATATTCTAAAGAGAAGCATTCAACACATTCCCCATGGGACTTGTTAGCATACTCCCAAGCCCTTCTCTGGACTGTCAGTTTTCTTGGATGACTACTCATCCCTGTTTGCTTGAGACAATCTCATTTTGTGCCAGTGGTCCTGGTGTAACTATTAATTGCATAGGTTAATAGATGTTATCCTAACTAAAGAAAATTAGTAGAAAAATACAGAAAATATTTTAATAGAGAGGTAGGACTGAGTGAAAGACTGAGCATATGTGTAAAGAGAGACCCAGAAGGAGGAGGTTGGAAGAGAATCAGTCAAAACAATAATATTAGTATAGAGAATGGCCTACACTTTTTTAAAACAGAAGATCTCAACCCACAGAATAAAGGAGATCAATAGATCTCAAACAGGATCAATAAAAAAAAAATTAGACAAATACTAGTCAAACTGCAGATAACCAAAGTTCAAAGAAAATAACATTATAGGAAGCCAAAAAATAGACATTGTTTTCATAGAGGCGAGAATAAGACTGCTCTCTAATAGCTTTAAGATATTATGGAAGCCAAAACACAACTGAACGCTATGTTTAAAGTGCTTACAGTAAGGGGGAAACAAAATTTCTAAATTCATTGTAAATATACTCCAAAATTGGGAGAAAACTGAGGTAATATTTAGACAAACAAAATGGAAATAATTCCTCACCAGCAGACCTGCACTCCTATAACCAGCACTTAAAGGAGCTGTAAAGTAAAAAGAAACAAAAGCAAAAGAGGGAAAAACAAAATTGCATTGAGGAATGTAGAGGTAAAGAAAAAAAAATACTTTATAAATATAAAAGGATACTGACTGAATAATGACTCTATGAAATAATAACATATGCTCTGTGGATTTTAAAAAAATATATATAGAAGTAGATGTTGAACAACAAAAGCAATACTTTGTATTCAACTGGAATAAGTCAAGTATGCAACTTGTCATCTCAAAGGTAACAGAGGACATAGAAAAATGTATAGGTAAGACATTAATAGAGGAAAAGTATGAATAATAGTATAAATAAAAGTATAAATTATACACACATACACAAATATATATATATTCCAAAAGAAAGTAAGAAGGGATAGGACAAGAAACAAAAATGAAAAGTGATATAGAATAGATAGTAAGATGGAATATTTAAAGATTTTATTATTTATTTATTTCTTTTCCCCCCCAAAGCCCCAGTATATAGTTGTATGTCATAGCTGCACATCCTTCTAGTTGCTGTATGTAGGACGCGGCCTCAGCATGGCTGCAGAAGCGGTGTGTTGGTGCACGCCCGGGATCCGAACCCGGGCCTCCAGCAGCAGAGCACCTGCACTTAACCGCTAAGCCACGGGGCCAGCCCTGGAATATTTAAACATAAACGTATATTGAATAGTATTCCAATTTTAAAAAGTTAAAGATTTAATTCAAAAAAAAATATTGATTATAAGAGATATACAAAACTTTAAGAAAAACTTTTAAAGTAAAATTTCAAAAATAGATACCATGTAAAAAGTAAAACAATGAAAGCTGCTTGGCTACTATAATATCATAAAAAGTGGACTTTAAGGAAATAAGCATCTCTAGAAGTAAAGCCTTGGTGTTTTTTATAATGATAAAGTTGCCTATTCTCAAGAAGATATAACATTTATAAATTTGGATATATCTGATAAAACAGTAAATATTATTATAAGTAATACTTACAAGTAAAGTAAGTAAATAAATTTTCCAAAAGAAATCAACAAATTAGTGAGAAATCTTAATACTTCACCAAGTAGCTGATAAAATAAATGGAAAGAAATATCAGAAAGGCACAGATAGTGGAGAGACAATAACAAATGAAAGAGACAGAAGGAGAGAGAGATTGATCAGTTGATTTGAGAAAGACACTTTACAGTGACAGAATATCACTTTTTTTTTTTCAGTGAGGAAGATTACCCCTGAGCTAACATCTATTGCCAGTCCTCCTCTTTTTGCTGAGGAAGATTGGCCCTGGGCTAACATCTGTGCCCATCTTCCTCTACTTTATATGTGGGATGCCTGCCACAGCATGGCTTGATAAGTGATGCATAGGTCCGTGCTCGGGATCCAAACCTGCGAATCCCGGGCCACCAAAGCGAAGCCCGCAAACTTAACCACTGTGCCACCAGGCTGGCCCCAGAATATCACCTTTACAAGTGCATATGAAACAAAATTTGAGAATATTTTGGGCATAAAACAAATGTTAACCAATTTTAAGGGATTAATATCATTTAGCACATGTTCTCTGATCACAGTAAAATTAAACTAAAAATGAACAATGAAAAGACAATGAGAAAATCCACAACTCTTCAGAAACTAAGTGATAGACTTCTAAATAACCCATAAGTCAAAGATAAAGTTATAATGGAATTTATAAATATATTAATGTGAATGATATTAATTGTATAGCTTGTTTAAACATGTGAGATCAAGCCAAACTGTGCTTAGAGATAAATTTATAGCCTTAAATGCATATATTAAGAATAAAAAAAAAGAATGGCTAAAAATTAATTGTTTAAGAATCCAAGAAAGTAGCAAAAGAATAACATATAAACTCCAAAGAAGTAAAAGAAAATAAATAATAAAAATGACAATCAGAAATTAAATCAAAATGAATATATAATATTAAAAATAAGCGATGTCACAAGATAATTCTTCAAAGAGAAAAATAAAATTGATATATTGTTAGTAAGACTGGCCAAGAAGAATACAAGACAACACAAATTATCAATATCAGGAATGGAAAATGGGATATTGCTACATAACCTACAGTTCTTAAGAAGAAAATGAAAGGCTTTTTTATTAAAAAATGATGCTGGGCCGGCCCCATGGCTTAGCGGTTAAGTTCGTGTGCTCCGCTACTGGTGGCTCAGGTTCGGATCCCGCACGGCTTCTCCGGCCATGCTGAGGCTGCATCCCACATACAGCAACTAGAAGGATGTGCAACTATGACATACAACTATCCACTGGTGCTTTGGGGGGGGGGGGAAAAAAGGAGGATTGGCAATAGATGTTAGCTCAGAACTGGTCTTCCTCAGCAAAAAGAGGAGGATTAGCCTGCATGTTAGCTCAGGGCTGATCTTCCTCACACACACAAAAAAATGATGCTAATACACAGGATAATGTGGATAAAATGTACAATTATCTTTAAAAAATATTAGTGAAACAAATTTAGTAGTTTTATTCCTATATAAGAACCCAACAGTTTATACATATTCACCAATATACCTGTGCAAGAATAATCCTAGCTACAATATTCATAACAGCCTGAGGCAGACTGTCAAAACTGAGACAAATTCCTTCATCCTTGAATGAATGTAGCTTCCCTTCCATTTCTTGAACACGAGCTTTCCATTGTGACTTGCTTTAGTCAAGGAGCATTTGCAAATCTGATTATCACAAACACTTGGAAGGTTCTTATGCATGAAATTTTGCCAACAGCCAAGCGGATGATGAGACATAGAGCCCAGTTGCTGCTGTCTCTTCAGCCAATTGAGGACATGTGTGAAAGGTCAGCCAGAAGTAGGTGAAGTTAGGTTCTGACTTTTTAGTTCACAGGTTTTCTGATCAAGAGAAGTCTCACCAAGGAACTGAACTTGAGGAACTTTATTGGTATCAATATCTTATGGGAATTAAAAGATCAGGGGTTTCAAGCTTGATGATGTAATTGGGTGAGACTTTGGATATCCTTGGATGAGGGTAAGCATTCCCTGCATGTGGGAATAATGTAAATGGTTTTGGTCAGAGGGTGGGCTGAGTAAGATTGTAAAAGTAATGGCTAAAATCTTCCTGTGACCCTTGGCAATGTGACTCCATCAAGAAGTGAAATCTACCTCTCCATCCCCTGAATTTAGACTTGGTCATGTAACTTAATTTGGTTATTAGAACATTAACAACAGATAGAAGCAGAATCACGTGAAATGTGTTCTCACTGGAACTGCTGTCGGAACCCAGTTGCCAGGTAAAGAAGCTCAGGCCAGCCTGTTGGATGAAGAGATACATGATCCCCAGTTGCTCCCAATGCCCTAGGGACCGTGAGACATGTGAGTGAATGCACTGGGATGAGCCAGGCCCCACCTGACCTACTACGTGACTCCAGACATGTAAGTTAGATCAGCCAACACAAAGTGGACCAGATATGAGCCATCATCACTGAGTCCTTCTTCAACTGCCATCCCAGAGAATCATGAGCAAGTAACAAGTTAGTGTTTTAAAACATTGTGTTTTGGGGTGATTTGATATGCAGCAAGACTGTATTGAAATAAGCACTAACTGAAAATTATCCAAAAGCCCATCACAGAGAATAAATAAATTGGGTTTTATTTATATAACAGAATTCTATGTCAAAATGTAAATGAACAATCTACAACTATAGAACAACATGGAGGAACCTTACCTATATAAAATAGAGAGAAGTCGGGCACAAAATGTATATACTGTAGGATTACATAAGCTTCAAAATAGACAAAACTAAAAAAAATGATAAAACTAATCTTTGGCAATAAGAATAAGAATAGTAGGTGCTTATCAGGGACAAACTAGAATGGTCATGAGAAACCTTTTAGGGGTAATGAACATATTTCATATTAGAGGTCTGCAAAATTTTCGGTCAAGAGCCAGATAGTAAATATATTAGACTCAAGGCTCAATTTTAGGGAATCAGCAAATACCATTAGGCCAAATACTTGCTTTGCAAGCTAGATACAAATTTGCATGTTCGCACTTCTTTTTTGTTTTATGAATGTTTCCTTAACTTTTTTCATATCTTTGCCTATACATGTAAAGTTGTTTTTTTTTTATTTTTGAGACCCAAAATTACTTATGTGCAAGTTACCTAATCATTCACATTGCCCATAACAGAAGTCAATCTTTTCACTTCTGAAGCAAACCAATTTTTCTTGCCTATCATTGTCTAGAGCCTCCAGGACAACATGGAATTCCACTGTTTTTGCAGAGATCTTTGTATTTTTCTTGCCTTTTGTAAGAATAATTTTTACATTTGAACTGTAATTGTGATGTTTGCTGGATATTTGTTTCAACAAATTAAATACACAAAAATGTTTGAAACTGTCTACTAATGTCTTCTTTTGTTAAGTCAGTCATATAAACTAAAGCATAAGAGTTTGACCCCTAAGTAAGAAGAAGTATTTGTATGTTTCTGAAGAAGAAGTCTGTATGTTTCTGAATATATATACGGAGGTGAGGGGAGGGGAGAGTAAAGTTGGTCTTAAGAGTGTACATGTCTCAACAAGGAAAAAATGTCAGGCTTGAACTTTCAGTTCAAATAAAGATTCAAAGGAAAAAAGATAATGTGTAAGGCAATAAGTATATTCCAAAGACCCATATTATTCATGCAAATTGCCAAAAATTGCAAAATTTTAGAGCTTAAAAAGAATTAGTTGTCATCTAGTCCATTTAATTGCCATGAAGATTGAGATCTGCGTGCTTTATGTGATCTTCATCTTGTTTGATAGATATTTATACGTACACACATATATATTAAATTATTCTTAAACTGTGATTTGTGTGTATGCATATTTTTTTAATAAGTGGTATTTTGCATGAAGACATTTCGTGAAGCATTCATTTCCTATCTGTCAGTCTTCTATGTAATAAGAAAATTAGCCCAGTCTTGTGACAATTGCTACCAAGAATTTAAGCACTCTCCTTAAATAAGAAAAAAATCCAGAAAGTGTCCTTTAGAAAGTCAATATCTATACTTCTAAAGATAAATATTTTTTTGTTATATAATTTGTGTCTTTTATATTCAAGCTTCACTGCTATTAGACAAAAGTGATCATAATTATGTAGATTATGCTTTATATTCTTGGAACAAATAGTTTTTCAATGAAGGATAATAATTCGTGTCATTTTTATGAAGGACAAATGAGATGATAGAAATAATCATGGAGCTCTATGTAGAGAAGTAATGTAGACAAGTCATTCAGTTATTTCTCTTTGTGTGTATTAAACTTGAGTATAGATATATTAAATACGTTCATAATTACCACAGCTACTTATGTTTGAAAATTAAGAATAGAAACTCAGTTTCTTGAAGCTTCCCTTTTCACCACATTGCCAATGAATGCATATTTTACACTGAAAGGAAATGCAGTTTTGAAACATCCAAGGCTTATTAAATTAGAAAAATCTGCGACCAAATTCCAAAGCTTTCACCTACAAACTGTGGGATGTTGACACATTAAGTGACTTTTTCATGACTTGTGTGCCTCTGCTTTAAAATACACGTAATGACAGCTAATCATTAAGGCTGTTACAACAATTAATTATGCCCAACTCTGTGATGAGCCCAACAAGCGTGTAGGCCTTCCACCAATTTGTTTCTCTTCTATTTACGTTACTATGGCATTTTTGTCACATGGTGTTCTATATCCTCCCCCCATATTTTCCATATTCTAAAATGTTAGGTCATGATGATAATTATCCACTTTTCTTCTTTTTTCTAATTATAAAGTCCTGTATTACTTAGCTTATACATATATTGCACAATGAAACTTAAAGGGCATTAAACCCACTTTAAATAATATTTTGATTTTCTTGTTCTAGACAGATTTCCATTTACTATGTTGTGCTTAGAAACTCTTTACTGAGCTAAATGGACTGGAAAGGATTAAAACCAGAACAAATGCTAATAAGCTTGGTCAGAGGAAACAAATAATGTTACCCTTTGTTCAGATCAAATATATAATCAATTTACACAAGGCTCTTGAAGCAGATCCTACTGGTAAGGTCAAGCTAAAATGTCTGCTTTCTATCTCACTAGTATATATTATTCATGAAAATAATATATTCTCTGTGTGCAATTGTTTAATTATATTTTCTTCAGAAAGCACTCATATTTGGAAGCTATTTTCTAGTTTTCAAATAGGAAACAATGCAAACGCTCCTGAATTAATGTGAAAATTTTGCTGTTAATGAGAAAAATTGCTGTTAGGAATATGTCTCCATTATTTTTAATCCATTAATTTGATTATAATCAAGAGTTTAATCTATATGACACACAGAAAAAAAGGAGAAACCTTTTTGCATTCTCTTCTGTTAATGGAAAATTCTATTATGAAAAATTTTTTTCTCTCATATAGTTGTTGCTTATTAAATGTATCTAATTTGAATTTTTTAATCCAATTTGAATATCCAATTTGAACAGCTTGGAAATAGTTAAAGCAAAACTGATTTTAGGAAAAATGTGAAAGATCTTCATATTATATATGAGCATCTACCACCTTATGTCATTAGTTAACAGGGTAAAATATTAGTTCTATATTTTATCCTAT
Source organism: Ceratotherium simum simum (assembly GCF_057802395.1). Taxonomy (NCBI): domain Eukaryota; kingdom Metazoa; phylum Chordata; class Mammalia; order Perissodactyla; family Rhinocerotidae; genus Ceratotherium; species Ceratotherium simum. The sequence continues at coordinate 70,312,158 of NC_141908.1, read as the reverse complement.
TTTCAAATGCCAAACACATCCCAATATAAATTTCAATTAACAATTGTATCAAAGTACCAAAAAATAATATTTTAATAATGTGTTAGTGTGTAACATAAACCTGGGTAACTCATAAATCCTTTTTTATTTTAAAGAGTGTTGTGGCAAAATAAAAGTGTTCATGATACTAGTCTCCAAAAATGGCCCTCAGTGAAGCCTGTGCTGATAAATCTTTAATAACTGGTTTTCTAAAAAATAAGTTAAAAATCCGTAACTTGTGATGTTTGCAGATTTCTGTGGTATAAGTGTTTATATGATATCACAGAACACAGGATTGGGAAGACATATGTATAATAACCTCTGTTTACACACCTGTGTGTATGTTTGTTTTTTAATTCATTTAGCAAATAGTGTAGTCATTGCTACTGGATTCATTTCATGTAACATGTAATTTTACTGAGTAGAACTAAGTAGCATCCCACAGATCTACTACTCACTGGCAACATAAATTGATATGCACTTTTCTGTAAATAAGAGAATTACCAAGGCCTTGTTACAATTGTATTTACATAGTTAATGAGATTTTAAATGATTTTCATTGCCAAAATCTCTAGAGGAACAATACTTTAATGTGTCACTTTAAATAAAGCTTTTTCAGAAACAGTTATACACTGCATTCTCCAGTAATTATGTTTTAAAATTAATATTAATACTTAATTATATTTTTTAAATTAGAGCAGCAGCAAACACACACTAGGCATTAAACACAGCAAAAACTCAAGGCATTAAGGTTAGTGATTAGATGATTGATTATATTGATCTCATTAGAGACCTGCAATCATATATCATTTTTCACCTATTTTAATGTCATCTCAGTTTCTCTACACTAGGGTTCTAATCATAGAATAAGTACTGTTTCCTTTTAATCCTTAAAAATATTAATAATAATTTCAAATACTCAAGTTAAATCAGAGAAACAATTCCAGATTCCCATTTTTAATATTCTCATGTTTAATAAATCCTATCTTGTTTTCTTGAAACCATTTTGGTATACAAACTGTATCATTCATTGGTTATTTAGAAACATAGAAGCTACTCTAAGTATTAAAGGTAGTAAAGGTTTAGCACATGTATTAGGATCTTACAAGACTTGGCAGAGCTGGAGGAGCAAAAGTTAGAATCCAACACTGAAGTCCTCTGTTTGAAACACTGAAGCAGAAAATTCTCAAAAACCAGAAATTTGCTGAGATTTTTTTTAAACATTTTGTTTTGAAATAAGTTTAGACTTACAGAAAAGTTGCAAAAATAGTAAAAAACAGTACCAGATTCCTTCACCCAGCATCCACTAATGTTAACATCTTATATAACCATTGTACAATTATTAAGCTAGGAAACTAATATCAATATAACACTATTAACTCATCTACTGATCTTATTCCAATTGTACCAGTTTGCTCACTAATGTTTTTGTTTTTCTCTGGTCCAGAGTCCAAGCTAGGATTTCACATCACATTAACATTGTTATGTCTATTCAGTATCCTTTGCTCTTTACATATCCTCAATTTGTGTGTTTGTTTTGTCTTGGAGACATTGCAAGTTTTACAGAGCATTGGAGAATGTCCCTAAATTTATGTTTGCCTGATGTTTACTCATGATTATATTGAAGTTATGCATTGTTGGCAAGAATACTACAGAAGCAATGTTGTACTCCTCTCAGTGCCTCATACAAGAGGCTCCTTGACGTTGGTGTGTGTTATTACTGGCAAAGTTAACTGTCTGCTACAATCCTAAGCAACTTTGGGAAGCATCCACCAACTCCTCAGTTTGCAATGATGAAATGACTGATTTTCAGGAGATCATCGGGAAGCGGCTGTTATTTTCATGTCTGCCTACATCTAGCCTGCATATGCCTCTAAAACATGATGACATTTCTCCTTTTTTGCCTTTCAAAATTGTACACATTTCTCTCACTGGAATTTCAATCCCAAATCATACAGGTAAGACAATTTTGAGAATTGTAGCTCCTACATTTTCTTATATAATGTAGAGAGAATCTGTAATAGGTAGTAATGGTATCCATTTTTGACAACAGACAAATCAGAACAAACCCCTACTTATGTGTTTACCTTATCTACTAGGAATTTTAAATGGAATATTGTGAGCTTAAACGATAAGACGGACAGAATGGTTTTTACAATCAATGCACATTTTTACATTAATATCATCTTTATGAAGTAATTTGCAATTTGGAGAGCATGCTCCCTATATGTTATCTTTATTGAACCATTGTCACAACCCTGGAATTTAGTCAGTGAAGGAATAAGTCCCCCCATTTTACCAATGAGAGGCATATTAGTTATTGTTTACATAATGTACCTAGTAAGTGGGATAACCTTAAGTTCTAGAATTAATCTAGTACCCATCTACTGCTTTGTTACACTTCCTCTAAGTCTCGTGAGACAGGGACAGTTACTTTAGAAAGCCATGGTATAATATCTCATTTCTCTTTCTTACCAAAAAAATTAAGAGCTATAAATATAATTCTATAACATTAGGAATTAAGACATTTTTAGAGGCACTAAAACTTGCTAAAATGGAAGAATATTGAAAATAAAAATCACAAGCCCATAGAGGAAATGAGTTTATTTTTTGTGTTGCCCAATAAATAATAAGAACATATACTTTTATATTTAAATAAAATGTATCATATATACATATATATGAATGTATATGTATAGTGTATATATGTATTTATTTACTTTTTATATATATTTACATATATAAATATACTTACATATATGATATACTTATTGAAGAAAACTTTAATTCTATATAATGGTCATGTAACGAGGGAGAGAGAAGAATAAAATTTAGTAATAAGAAGATTAAAAGGAGAAAGAAAGAAAATGAAAAAGCAAGATAGACAAGAACAAAGAAAATCCAAAAGACAAAAGCAGGAGAGGTACAGAACTTACTGAACAAATTAAAGACAGACTGAAAAAGAATACATCTAGGTTCTAAAGATGAGCTAATTCTCCTTACAACAATCTAGAACTCATTTGTACTCTGAGCTTCTAATTGTCATTATTGTTTGTTTTCCCACTATTATTGTAACGGTTTAACCATTGCTGCGGTTTTCCCTTTGGTCATCTGAATGGGTTAGCAGTAGGCTGAGTGTAATGAAAATTGCCCTCAAGCCTACAGCAGCTGTCAACAAAATGCATTTCTTGTGGAAGGGTTGAAATAAAAAAAAATCCAGATATGTTTCCACCATATAGTGTTAGACTAAAGCAGACACACAAATGTTATTTGTTAAAATACTGTCTAAAGCTATAACTAGCCTCACCAAAATTTAGATTTTCTGGTCTTTTATTTACAACCACACATTTGCAGGGGAAGCAGAAGAGTGGATGGTGTGCATTAAAGATTTTATTTAATCTTTTAAAAAACACTAAATTTTAAATATGTATGAACTGTCTTCACTAGATTAATTTTAACACCTTCGCTGTTTTAGAAGACCTGCGTCTTAGTTCACTTTGTGTGATGGGTATCATCAAATTATTTTATATTCCTGAAGAATAGGAGTTATGTATTCTTCAGCTGTTCACAAGTTTCCCCTTCAAGCATACAGTGATTACTCAATAAAAGTTGTTAACCTATAGCTATACTATGAGGGTACATAAGTTTGTAGAAATGGATTATGATATATAAATTATGACTATGTAATACATTTAAGTTAAAACATAAAAATAAAGTTGTGCAATCATCAATAAATAAACTCGCCATGAAAATAATCACTTATTATAAATCCTTTACTCTTTCTACTTGCAATGTTTCATCTGTTGGGGGACCAATTATTACATCATATTTTATGGTAAGACTATGATTGCTAATATATTTTGTTTATATTAAAGAGAAGATAGCAGCATGCTTTTTTGTGTGTAAGATCTAGTGACATGTGTCCATGCAAATTATTTGATACCATTTTTTAGTTTGAATATAGAAATCAATGCACAGATTTTTACATGCATTAAATGATTCGTAAATTAAAGAATCTATTATGAACATAAATGTACACTATGCATTATTGCTGGTAAATACTGTTAAACATTTTTATTGTATCATCCGGAAAACACTACCAGATGTGTGTAATAACTAAAAAGAGAGAAAAAAACCTAAACTAAAAGTCTCATAGGAGGAGGAAGTCAAGATGGCGGCGTAGGCAGACTCTGAACTCAGCTCCTCCCGTGGACACAGCCAATTTACAACTACTCGTGGAAAAATTACCCCTGAGACAGAACTGAAAACTGGATAAGAGGAACTCCTGCAACAACAGACAATCCTAACTGAGGTGGAAGAGGCAGAGACTCCCTTCTGGAGAGGAAAAACGCCGCCTTCACAAGCCGCCAGCCTCACAGCTGCCCGGGAGCAGCTCACAGGTACACAGCCCTCCCTGGAGGCACGGGGCCCTGAGCCAGGAGCGCCCCCGCTGTGGGCATTTTGTGGACCCAGCACAATCGAGACGAGTGGCAGAATATCTGACTTTGCCTGCTACTAAAACATTGGGGAGCACCCCCAGAAAAGCTGGTTCACAAAGACGTTAAAACCGGCTCTTAAAGGGCCCACGCGCAAACTGACCCGTTTCAGAAAGCAACTTAAAATCACCAGAAAGAAAGGTGCACAGTGCTTTGGTGAAAAGAGACTCATCTAATAGGCCCTGTGTGCATCTCAGTGAGAGGTGAGACCTTTCCAGGGACTGGGACATTGGCAGCGACCCTTGTTGTGGCCTGGTGTGGGGGTGCTGACACAGACGCCATTGGAGTTCTCCCTGAGGCCTGCTAGCCCAGAGTCTACACCACCCTCTAGAGTACCGAGTTAATCCAGCTCAGCCAGGGCAGGCAGCCCACCCTAGAGACTGGTCCCACCCAGCAACAAGCCCTCAGGCAACTTGTGGGCCTACATAGATTGGTGACTGGATTCTCTGCATCCTGGCAACTGAGCCAACATCAGTGGGGCAGGGCATGCACAAGGAGCGGGTGGAGGGTGGAGAGTGTTGGGCGGTGGTGGAGTGTGTGGGGCTCCCGCCATGGAGAGACTGGGTCCACTTCGGGAGGTCGGGGCGCACACACGGGGCAGGACTGTGTTGACTGTGTGTGGGGACCTGTGGGCGGCAGGCTTGTCAGCTACAGAAGACTTGTGCTTCTCAAAGACCCACATAGGGGGTTTGCCCCACCTTCCAAAGCCTGAAACAATTGAGTGCTCCTGTGCCTGAGGCCATCCCCCCCTCCCAGCTGTAATCCTCAGAGAATTGACAAGAGACCTAAAGGCTGGAGGCTTATAGCAATTGTAAGGCCCTGAACCTAACAACCTGCCACGCTGGGGGCCTACTCAATTAAAAGAAATACTGCAACACAAATGTGGTATTAGAACTTGCAGCCAACTGTGCTGGGGCTCCCCACACTTGATAAAGAGACTGAAAGGCCCACAACAACTACAAGCAGCTGAGCATTACAACAGCTGGCCAGGAGCATAATTCGGCCTCCCTGGGCACATATAGGGAGAGCAAACAGGCCACAATGGAAGAACACCTGTAGCCCACATAGGGGTCACCGCTGGAAGATTGAGAACTGAGGGAAGCACACTGCAGGACTCCTAAGGCATCACTTGTATAAGGTCACCTATCCAAGAGCAGGAGACGTAGCTGACCTACCTAATACGTAGACACAAGCACAGGGAAAGAGGCAAAATGAGGAGGCAAAGGAATATATTCCAAGTAAGGAAACAGGACAAAACCCCAGAAAAGAAACTCAGTGAAACAGAAATGAGCAACCTATCTGACAGAGAGTTCAAACAAAGAGTGTTAAAGATGCTCACTGATCCGGGGAGAAGAATAGATGAATTCAGTGAGAATATCAACAAAGAAATGGAAGATATAAAAAAGCACCAATCAGAAATGAAGACTACAATACTGGAAATGAAAAATTCACTAGAAGGACTCAAAAGCAGAGTAGAGGATACAGAAGAACGGATCTGTGAGCTGGATGAAAGACTAGAAGAAATTAACCAAGCTGAACAGGTAAAAGAGAAAAGAATCAAAAAGAGTGAGGACAGTCTAAGGGACAACTGGGACAACATCAAGCGCACTAACATCCGTGTTATATGTGTCCTGGAAGGAGAAAAGCGAGACAAAGGGGCAGAGAATCTATTTCAAGAAATAATAGATGATAACTTCCCTAACCTTTGGAAGGAAACAGACACCGAGGTACAGGAAGCACAGAGAGCCCCAAACAAGATAAACCCAAAGAGGCCCACACCAAGACATATCATAATCATAATGTCTAGAATTAAAGATAAAAAGAGTATCCTAAAAGTTGCAAGAGAAAAGCCCTAAGGCTATCAGCTGACTTCTCAGCAGAAACCTTACAGGTTAGAAGAGAGTGGCAAGATATATTTAAAGTGCTAAAAGGAAAAAAACTTACAGCCAAGAATACTCTACCCAGCAAGGATATCATTCAAAATGGAAGGAGAGATCAAAAATTTCCCAGACAAGCAAAAATTAAATGAGTTTGTCACCAAGAAACCAGTCCTACAAGAAATGTTAAAGGGACTGATTTAAGGGGAAAAGAGAAGACCACAAATAGGAAAAATTATCTATTTCCATGATAAGAGGGTAATGGATACAAATGCACAAAAAAGAGGTTAGATATGATATCAAAAACATAAAAGGAGGGAGGAGGGGAGTTAAAGAGTAGAGCTTTCAGACAGAGGTCAAACTAAAGAGACCATCAATTCTGTATAGAAGGAGAAAGCAACAGAGAAGGACAACTAAAACACTGAGAAAAAAAAAGTTAGAAAACGGCAGTAAGTACATACTTATCAATAGATACTTTAAACGTCAATGGACTAAATGCTCCAATTAAAAGGCATAGGGTGGCTGACTGGATAAAAAAACAAGACCCATATATATGCTGCATAGAAGAGACACACTTCAGACCTAAAGACACTCACAAACTGAAAGTGAAGGGATGGAAAAAGATACTCCATGCAAATGGCAATGAAAAGAAAGCTGGGGTAGCAGTACTCATAACAGACAAAATACACTTTTAAACAAAAACTGTAAAAAGAGGCAAAGAATGGCATTACATAATGATCAAGGAAACAATCCAACAAGAGGATATAACACTTGTAAATATCTACGCACCCAATGTAGGTGCACCTAAATATATAAAGCAATTATTAACAGACATAAAAAGAGAAATAGACAGTAACACAATAATAGTAGGGGACTTGAACACTCCACTTACACCAACGGATAGATCATCCAAACAGAAGATCAATAAAGAAACATTGGCCTTAAATGATACACTAGAACAGATGGACCTAGTAGATATATACAGAGCATTCCATCCAAAAACCGAAGAATACATGTTCTTTTCAAATGCACATGGAACATTCTCCAGGATTGATCACATATTAGGCCACAAAACAAGTCTCCATAAATTTAAGAAGATTGAAATAATACCAAGCATCTTTTCTGACCACAACGGTATGAAACTAGAAATCAACTATAGGAAGAAAATCAGAAAAGCCACAAATACATGGAGTTTAAACAAAATGCTACTGAACAACGACTAGGTCAACGAAGAAATCAAAGAAGAAATCAAAAAATACCTGGAGACTAATGAAAATGAAAATACGACATGCCAGAATTTATGGGATACAGCAAAAGTGGTTCTAAGAGGGGAGTTTATAGCAATACAGGCCTATCTCAACAAAGAAGAAAAATCTCAAATAAACAATCTAACAATGCACCTTAAGGAATTGGAAAAAGAAGAACAAACAAAGCCCAAAATCAGTAGAAGAAGGGAAATAATAAAAATCAGAGCAGAAATAAATGAAATAGAGACTAAAAAAACAATAGAAAAAATTAATAAAACCAAGAGCTGGTTCTTTGAAAAGATCAACAAAATTGACAAACCTTTAGCTAGACTTGCCAAGAAAAAAAGAGAGACAGCACAAATAAGTAAAATCAGAAATGAAAGAGGAGAAATTACAACAGACACCTCAGAAATAAAAAGATTATAAGAGAATACTATGAAAAGCTATATGCCAACCAATTCGACAATCTGGAAGAAATGGATAAATTCTTAGAATCACACAACCTTCCAAAATTGGATCAAGAAGAATTAGAGAATTTGAATAGACCAAACACTAGCAAGGAGACTGAAACAGTAATCAAAAACCTCCCCCAAAATAAAAGTCCAGGACCAGACGGCTTCCCTGGTGAATTCTACCAAACATTCAACGAAGACTTAATACCTATCCTTCTCAAACTCTTCCAAAAACTTGAGGAGGAGGGGAAGCTCCCTAACTCATTCTACGAAGCTGACATTACCCTGATACCAAAACCAGACAAGGACAACACAAAAAAAGAAAATTACAGGCCAATATCACTGATGAACATTGATGCAAAAATCCTTAACAAAATACTAGCAAATCGCATACAACAATACGTTAAAAAGATTATACACAATGATCAAGTGGGATTTATTCCAGGTATGCAGGGATGGTTTAACATTTGCAAATCAATCAACGTAATACACCACATTAATAAAATGAAGTATAAAAATCACATGATCATCTCAGTAGATGCAGAGAAAACATTTGACAAGATACAGCATCCATTTATGATAAAAACTCTGAATAAAATGGGTATAGGAGGAAAGTACCTCAACATAATAAAGACCATATATGAGAAACCCACAGCTAACATCATCCTCAATGGTGAAAAACTGAAAGCTATCCCTCTAAGAACAGGAAACACACAAGGCCCACTGTCACCACTCCTATTTAACGTAGTACTGGAAGTCCTAGCCAGAGCAATCAGGCAAGAAAAAGAAATAAAAGGGATCCAAATTGGAAAGGAAGAAGTGAAACTGTCACTATTTGCAGATGACATGATTTTATATATAGAAAACCCTAAAGAATCCACCAGAAAACTTTTAGAAGTAATAAACGAATATTGTAAAGTAGCAGGATACAAAATCAACATACAAAAATCAGTTGCATTTCTATACACCAACAATGAAGTAGCAGAAAGAGAAATTAAGAATACAATCCCTTTTACAATTGCAACAAAAAGAATAAAATACCTAGGAATAAACTTAACCAGAGAGGTGACAGAGCTGTACACGGAAAACTATAAAACATTGCTGAAGGAAATTGAAGAAGACACAAAGAAATGGAAAGATATTCCGTGATCTTGGATTGGAAGAATTAACCTAGTTATGAGGTCCATACTTCCTAAAGCCATCTATAGATTCAGTGCAATCCCTATCAAAGTTCCAACAACATTTTTCACAGAAATAGAAAAAAGAATCCTAAAGTTTATATGGAACAACAAAAGACCCCGAATAGCTAAAGGAATCCTGAGAAAAAAGAACAAAGCTGGAGGTATCACACTCCCTGATTTCAAAATATACTACAAAGCTATAGTAACCAAAACAGCATGGTACTGGCACAAAAACAGACACACAGATCAATGGAATAGAATCGAAAGCCCAGAAATAAATCCACACATCTATGGACAGCTAATCTTTGACAAAGGAGCCAAGAACATACAATGGAGAAAAGAACGTCTCTTCAACAAATGGTGTTGGGAAAACTGAATAGCCACATGCAAAAAAATGAAAGTAGACCCTTACCTTACACCATACACAAAAATTAACTCCAAATGGATTAAAGACTTGAATGTAAGACCTGAAACTATGAAACTTCTAGAAGAAAACATAGGCAGTACGCTGTTCGACTTCGGTCTTAGCAACATATTTTCAAGCACCATGTCTGACCAGGCAAGAGAAACAATAGAAAAAATAAACAAATGGGACTACATCAAACTAAAAAGCTTCTGAACAGCAAAGGAAACCATCAACAAAATGAAAAGACAACCTAACAATTGGGAGAAGATATTTGCAAACCATACATCTGATAGGGGCTTAGTCTCCAAAATATATAAAGAACACATGCATCTCAACAACAAAAAAACTACCAACCCAATTAAAAAATGGGCAAAAGACCTGAACAGACATTTCTCCAAAGAACATATACAGATGGCCAACAGACACATGAAAAGATGTTCAAAATCACTAACTATCAGGGAAATGCAAATCAAAACTACAATGAGATATCACCTCACACCTGTCAGAATGGCTATAATTAACAAGACAGGAAACAACATGTGTTGGAGAGGATGTGGAGAGAAGGGAACTCGCATACACTGCTGGTGGGAGTGCAAACTGGTGCAGCCACTATGGAAAACAGTATGGAGATTTCTCAAAAAATCAAGGATAGAACTACCATATGATCCAGCTATTCCACTGCTGGGTATTTATCCAAAGAACTTGAAAATGCGTAAAGATACATGCACCTCTGTGTTCATTGCAGCGTTATTCACAGTAGCCAAGACTTGGAAGCAACCTAAGTGCCCATCAAGGGACGAATGGATAAAGAAGCTGTGGTATATATACACAATGGAATACTACTCAGCCATAAGAAATGATGAAATCCAGCCATTTGTGACAACATGGATGGACATTGAGGATATTATACAAAGTGAAATAAGTCAGAGGGAGAAGGTCAAATGCCGTATGATTTCCTTCATTAAGTAGTAGATAATAACAACAATAAACAAACACATAGAGACAGAGATTGGATTGGTGGTTACCAGAGGGGAAGGGGGAAGGGAGGAGGGCGAAAGGGATAATTTGGCACATATGTGTTGATGGGTTGTAATTAGTATTTGGGTCGTCAACATGATGTAATCTATGCAGAAATAGAAGTATAATGATGTACACCTGAAATTTATACAATGTTATAAACCAATGTTACTGCAATAAACAAAAAACTAAAAAAACAGGTCTCATAGGACTTTCCAAACACTTAAAAAAAAACAAATTATGAAAACGACATCCTAAAAGGAAGAATAAAGGAGAGTGGGATATTAATAAGAACTAATGATATGAAAGTTAGTATCTAAAATAAGTCATTAGAACATATTATATTTTGGTTATTTAGCTATTTTGATACACTGAATTAAATTTTCTTTTCCCATTGAATTACTCCAATGATGTGTAACACAATAATTTAGTATGACAAATGTTTATTTTAGTTATTAAATGTCATTGGTATTAGTTTCCAATTAATATTTTTAATTGGCTTTATCTTATTAGCCAGACATTGGTTTAATGTTAAACTCACGTATCTCTATAGTAGCTTCATTTATCATTCAATTATTTTTAAATTTTAAAAATGTAGGAATATTCTACACTTTCAAATATATTGTTGACAATTCTAATTTTATGAGAAAATATATTTATCTAAGCTCAGCTTCTGTTTGTGTCAGAAACATCTTCACTTACCAACTTTTTACATCACTTATCAACATAGTTTTACGTCTACAGAAGAATTCACCACATAAAACTTGTTTCTTATCTAACATCCAGATTTTGGAAGTTAATGTAAATCTGTTTAATTTTTCTGCAATGATACAGCTCATTTTTAGGATACTGTTTGGCCAAGGCACATGTCTTCATATAATAAAGTGTTGCCTCCAGAGTCAATATTTTTGCTGGAAAATTGGAATCAACTAGCAAAGAAAACGTTCTTTTGGGATACGTCCAGAGAGGAAAGTACTGGTGGTTGCAAAATTTTCTGTCACGTTCCTTATTTTTGAAATCAGAATACATGCAGAAAATAAATTTATTAAAGGATACGAAGTATCCTTTAAAGGCCAGACAGGCCCTGAAGCTGCTCCTTCAGGAACAGCACCCAAGCACCCCTCAGGGGCTGGACTAACTAAACGCTACAGCTTGGCAGAGGGCACTGGAAACCCTTCCAGCACTGCAGCAGGAGAAACACATCTCTTTCTGGCACTGCCCTGGCCAGAAGATTGACACCCCTGCATGCAGCTTGCTCCTCGCCTTGTTCTTTCCCAAATCGAAATTTCAGACAAATGTATCTGATTGGCTGTACCTGCACTTCATAGATGATGGGTAATCTGAAAAAGGGACTTTTCTGGTTTCTACCTTTGGATGGTAAAACCCAAAATACAGAGAGGGAGCTGGAAGAGGCTGAGTGACTCCAGATGATCCACATCCCCTGCAGTGAGTAACCACAGCCCTGAGGGAGACGTCTAGTGGTGCGTCTGGGGGGAAGTTTCTGAGGCAGTGGGGAATGAGGTGGCTATATTACATATTGGCAGCAAGCTTTTCGTTTTTTTGGTTTTTATTGCCATAACATTGGTTTATCACATTGTATAAATTTCAGGTGTACATCATTATACTTCTATTTCTGCATAGATTACATCATGTTCACCACCCAAATACTAATTACAACCCATCACCACACACATGCTCCTAATCATCCCTTTCGCCCTCCTCCTTCCCCACTTCCCCGCTGGTAACCACCAATCCAATCTCTGTCTCCACGTGTTTGTTTGTTGTTGTTTTTTCTCTTCTACTTAAGAGTGAGAACATAGGGTATTGGCAGCAAGCTTTTCTTGAAGGAACGAGCCAATTTGGAGGTGATTCCAGAAAAAACCTTAAAGATACTGACCGTTTGCCTCTCATCTAGCAAGTTTCCAAGAGAAATGCTGACATTTAGCAGGAAAAAAAACATCAATACAAAATAGGAAGGACCAGGCATAGTGATTTGACATTTCAAAGGGCATAGAGGGCCACAGGTAGTTGTGAGCTTCTCAGAGGTATGGCAGAGTACAAACATTGGAGTTATTAAATGTTTCAGTGTGTTGATTCTAAAACCCCAGGAGCTAAATAAGTAACTAATATATTATTTAGGACTTTCAATCCTTTGTTTTAGTATTAAAATTGGTATTAAATGGCATTTTTCTCATATTAATCATATTAAGCAGAATAAACGTAAATATGATACTCATTAATATTCTTTCATAGGTCAAATCTACCATGTATAATTATGATCCCTTAGGATATTTTCTCACTTGAAGATGATTTTCTATATCCCCTCTTTTCTTGTGATCCCAGCTTTATTTAATGTTCTGTTCATCTTGCTTCTCGAACCTATTCCTAATAAAATTTTCTGTCTACAAAAGTGGATATCTATTCTGATCCTCACTTCAAGGTGGAAAACCTTTCTGACCTCCATTAGCAGTCTCCAATTTCTGATGATGCAGCTCAGCTTTCTCTAGATGCATAGCTCCCTGCATCACACAAGAAGATGGCTCCTTTGTGTTTACTAATCCTGAAATTACTCTGCTTGATGTCTTCTCAGCTGTTTACATGCTTGAACTCTCAGATACATGTTTTAGGTAGTAATCTTCTATAGAAAAACACCAATGTACAATGCCTTGTACAGAATTAAGCCAAGCCAGTTACCTAATTTTTCAGGCGATTAGAGTTATTGGCATGTTATTCTTAACAAGATTCTTGCAGTCTTTCATATACAAAGAATTTTGGAACTGAATGACTTCATAAAGATACTTCACTTTTTGAATAGGTAGTTTCATCTTTGATGTGTAACTAATGTGTCTAAAAGGCACTTCTAAAAAGGATCTTTAGCCAACTGAGGGCACCTGATTTTTCTTAGCAGAGTCGCAATGGTGTTTTCAAGATTCAAGGGGTTGTTAAATGTGATTTGAGGGCAGAATAGTTCCAAAGTCCCAGGTCTATATTTAAAAAACCAAAAACAAAAAGGCTATCTTCAGTCACTTGCAAAGGAGTGAAATAGATCACCTCAACCCTTTAAAAATAGTATATCTTTTCAAATAGTCTCTTAAAGATCTGATGAAGGGCATATCACATTTTTTACCTAATATCAGAGATTATAAACAGTATATAAGGATTCATGTTGCTTATTTCTAACTCTTATTTTCAATTTTGTATATTTCCATTGACTTTAAATAGAAGTTTTCAAACTTGAAAAATTACTTGAAGCTAATTATTTAAAAACTACTTTTTAACTACATTGAAATTCATTCAGAGAAATTTCTCAGAATATTTTATTTTTTGTAAGAAGAAAAATAGTTTTATTTTTGTAGTGCCCCTTACTCCATTGATAATGGTATTATATAATTCCCTTTATCTGCAAAACTATTACTGAAGAGAATAGTTTTTAAAGGTATGCATGTCAGAAGCAACTATGAGATAAAAATAATTAATAAAAGTTGCCTTTTCTTAACATGCATTTCTGACTATTTAATCAAACAGAATTCTAAGTCCCCTAAGGCAGAGGTTCTCAAAGTCTGCCTGATCCTCAGAAAACCTGGATTGTTTTGTTTTGTTTTTTTTCTTTATTAGTGGCAATTACTCCACAATGGATTTCGGACCCAACATTCCCTCTAGACATTTTTTAATTCCCCAGAAAATTTTAATTAGCAGTGAGACTTGGTAATTCCTGCACAACAGTGCTGTTTTAGCCCTATCCCCTCACTCTTCTGACTTGCCAGATTTGCGAAAGCCTCTTATGCCTGTGGCCATCGCTGTGGAGAATCTCTCTAGGCACGTGCTCCCATTCCCACTCCTCAGTCTTATCTCTGTCTGTCACTGTGCTGGTTCTACCCTGTGCTCCTGTTCTTGGCCTCTCAATGTGCTCTTGGGTGGATGCTTCTGACAACCTATTGCTTCCAGTCTATATATGCCTTGAAACTGGACTTTTATTTTGTAACCAAGGGTCACTCTACGCACTCCCATACTCACCCATGGGTCATAACGTAGAAAACGAGCCAGACTCTACCTATCTATCTAGGTACTTCACATGTCTGGATGAGATTATTAAGAATGTTTTATCCTTATTGTCTGATATTTTTCAAAATTTTTTTTAAATGTATAGGTTTTATGGACTGAATTGTGTCCCCCTAAAATTCATATATAGAAGCCCTAACTCCAGATATGACTGTTTTGGAGATATGAGTATTTAAACTGTATCACCTCATAGGTGCTAAGAGTGGGGCCCTAATCTGATAAGGCTGGTGTCCTCATAGGAAGAAGAAGACACATCAGAGCTTCTTTCCACCGTGTGAGGGCACAGCAAGAAGATGCTGTCTGTGAGTCAGGGAGAGCTCCTCACCAGGAGCTGAATCAGCCAGCACCTTGATCTTGGACTTCTCAGCCTCCAGAATTGTGCAAAAATAAATTTCTGTTATTTAAACCACCCAATCTGTGGTATTTTGTTATGGCAGCCTGAGCAGACTAACACATGGGTAATACATGCAATCCTCTAACCTAGAAATACTCTGTAAATAGAATTGGCATGATTTGGGGAAGATTGCTAATTTTACTTTTAAATCAACTTTAAAACTATGCTGTTTATTTGGGTAACCTATCACGCCTTTATTTGGGAGGAATCAGGCAGATTATATGGCATTTTATCAGCCTGCAATCCATATATAAGTACCTCCTAGGCTGAATTATGAAACTGAATTTTTTTGTTCTAATTTATAGGGCAAGATATATTTTTAAGTAATCTCTAAAAAATGTGTTAATCAAATGAACACAATCATTGACCAGTCTCCCTCTGCAGTAATGTAATAACTGAGGTAAAGAATAACAAGGTTGAGGAAAAGTTAAGTATAATTTAAATGTATTTTGTGTTTATTGATACATACACAACATAAAGACTATGAGCAAGAATATTTCTGTCATTATTCAACGTTCATCCATTCATTCTTTAAATGTATTTATGAGATATCTAATGTTTGCTTAATTGGAACTATGCATTAGACATATCAAGACAAATAAAGCAATTGTCTTTGACCTCAAAGAGTACAGATTCTATTGAATAATATCCTAACATGTTGGGAGGGGTGTAGACAGGGCAATCATGTGAGTGCCTGGATGAAGCCCTGAACTGAGGGTGGGCTTAGCAGAGAGAGAACAAAGAACAATTAACCATTCAATAAGAGAATGTAAGGGAACACTTAAACAAAGTAATTTGCACAAAGCAGTCGAGGGGGGAGGGAGCAGTACAGCTATGGACCAGAATTTGGTAGGGTAGGGCAAGATAATGAAAGGTAGAGGAAAATTATAAACTTAACAGGAACCAAATAGTTGAGAACTGTCCATAATATGCAAGAAGTCAATGGGGAGCCTTCAAAAAGTTTTAAACCATAATATTATCAGATTTACATGTTCCACTATTTACTGTGATCGCTGCACAATTGATAGTAGCGGGATAATTCTGAAGGGAGATGAGCCACTCTTGGAGCCATTGTAATAGGACAGGTGAAAGTTGGTTAGGGTTTTATGTAGGAGAATAATAAGGAGGATAATAGAAGTGGTCACATTAATGATCACGCTGGAACAGATGAAATGTAGGAAGCAAACAGAAGTGTAACCTATGGGAAAACGAATAGTCAATGACTAGGCAACTCTGCATGTTGTGGCTTCTTTCTCTGACATAAGACAAACAGAAGAAAATAAAATTTCATGTGCCCAATAGTCAATGTAGTTTTGTATTCTCTTATGATATTTCAAATTTTTAACAGATAGTTCGTAAATAATATAACAGTAGAGCCTACATGTGATATAATAAAAATGCAGTATAATGGGATGTTTCACGACATCTTCTCCATGAAATGTTACTTGTCCCTTCCTTTGGTAGGCAGAATAATGGCCCCTCCAAAGACTTCCATATCCTAATCCTCAGGACCTGTGAAGACTTTACCTTACATGGCAAAAGGGATTTTACAGATATGATTAAGGCTAAGGAACCTTGAAATGGAGACATTATCTTCTATTGTCTCAGTGGGCCCAATATAATCACATGAGTCCTTAGAAGTGGAGAACATTTCCCAACTAAGTCAGAGAGCGATGTGAGGATGGAAGAGGGTCGGAGAGATATTATGCTGCTGGCTTTGACAATGGAGGAAGGGGCCACAGGCCAAAAAATGTGGGTTCCTCTAGGAGCTAGAAAAGGAAAGGAAATAGATTCTCCCCAAAAAGAAACACAGGCCTAAAGACTTCTTGATTTTAACCTGGTGAGACCTATGCTAGGACTACAGAACAGTAAGATACTAAATTTGTGTTGGTTAAATCCCTAAAGATGTAGCAATTTGTAACGACAGCAATTAGAAACTTTTGCAGATGTTCATACCAAGAGTGGGGTGCTGCTATAACAAATACCAAAAAATGTGGTAGTAGTTATGGAGTGAGGCATTGGGAAGAAAGTGAAAGGATTTTGAGGATCACGATGGAAAATACCTAGATTGCCTTGAATAGACAGCAGAAGCATGATTTTTAAAGACTCTGCTCTTGGGGGCTCAGAAGGAAGTGAGGGACTTAGCAGAGTAAATCTAAATTGCCTCAGAGGAAATATGTAAATCATCATGAACAGACTATTAATAAAAACCTGAACTCTTAGGACATTGCTGACGAGGGTTCAGAAGAAAATGAGGATCATGTTATCAGAAACTGGAAGAAAAGAGATATTTTCATATCTTTCTAGTGGCAGAGAGCTTAGAAGAATTGTGTCCTGCACTTATGTGGACAGTAGAAATTGTAAGGGATGAACTTGAATATTTAGCTGAGGAAATTTCCAAGGAAAGTATTGAAGGTGTGGCTTAGTTTCTTCTTGCTGCTTATGGTGAAGTGGGAGGGGAAATATAAGTTATTGGAAGAGCTGTAACAAAAAGGAAATAAGACTAGATGATTTGGGAAATTATCAGCATATGCAGATTGCAAAACATGCTAAAATTAAGAGATTCACTGGCATAACAGCATTTTCTAGAAAAAAAGTCAAGGTTGTGGCTACACAAACTTTTGCCAATATCTCAGAAAAATCAAAAGTTCAGAGTATTCACTCATACTAAAGGCTCTTTAAAGGGATTAAGGAAGACACTCATAGATCCTCTCAATCAAACCGGAGAACATCTAGGAAGCTTAAGCAGATCTAGGTTTCAGTCTCCCTTCTAGGCTCCTCTTCTTTATACGGTCACGATTCCTAAGGGCCCTCCTTGATCCTCTGTTGTCTTCACTTTAATTGTCCTGGAAGATTGCATCCAAATTTATGGCTTCAACTACCACTTGCATACTAGAACTAAAGGCTCCTAGATACCTATATTCTGGGCTCTATTCATCTCCATTTAAAATCTGAAATGAACCATAAATTAAGGCATATTTTATGTCTTCCTTCTTTTCAAACTCCAAAATTAATACTCAATATGATAAAATATTCCTAAAGCACCAATACCCCAAATAGACCTCAGATAGCTCCCACCGCCCTTCATCTCCCCTGACACTGAGAAACTGTCCCTCTTTGGTTGTCCTATTGAAAACAAAAGTGCCCATGGAGAAAGAGCTCATTTTCACACAAGCATCTCATTTATAAGGTGAAACTACGATTGATAGGTGTCCTTACTGAAAAATTCCCCCTAATTCTTAGTACATTAAACAAACACTGACAGGGTTTGAAGAAACCCAGTTTGGACATAGTTATCCAGCTTGATTTTCTGCCATTTCTCCACATTTATATCTTAGTTACATTTTGCCACATTATAGTTCTACCAAGGTTATATTGAAACTCTTTATCTTTGCTCTCATTAAACTCTTTTATATTTTTTCTCTTCTTTTTCCTCTATAAACATAAGCGCCACACCTTGCCCTTCCTTTTCCCCATTCCTGCTACTAGAGGTAAGCCCCTCTAACTCTTGTAGTTGTTTCTTTTAGCACAGATTTCTATGCTTAGCTGTCTGACATCACACACCCGGAGAGCTGGGATTTGATATCACATTTCCTTTCATTTTGAGACCATGATGTGTGGAGAAATTTTTGGTTTTCAAGGAAATCAACCCCAGCTCTTTCAGGCTAGAACTACAATTAGAACCAACTCTATCCTTTCATCAGATTCTCCTTGAAGTCTTCAATGACTGAGAAAAGGGGTGTCAATAGAAACGGAAGTCTGAGGTGCTAAACCAATTTATCAGTTCTTATTTTAATCTATATTCAGAATTTTCATTATTGTGACTATATAAATGCTGACAGATGACCAAGTAGTTGATTAAAAATTATATTTCCTTTCTAAATTTTTTTCTTATAATTAACAATTGCATTTTTTTAATTTGCTTTTCTTAGATATTAATGCTTAATTCTTCCCAATCGCTCAAATATATAAGACACATTTCAATAAAATTTTCCACGTAATTAACCGTAACGTGAAATCTATCAGATTCCCACCACCCTGGTCCTCTCTCCCTCCCTTGCTCTGCGCTCCCACTCCAAGAACTCTTTCTGGGCAATTTGTCTTTCAGCTCAAGTCTGGACTGATTCCTCTCTGGAGTGGTTCTGTTTGCAAGGTATTCCTTTCCCATGCTTTCTATATACAGCATATAAAATATGGTAGGTTTAAACTCTCCACTATGGCAGATTTAGATTCTCTTTTCCTTTTTAACATGACTAAGGTTTCACATATTCAGGTATGTAAATAAAGATGGCACCATAGATCCTGGATGGAAAAGAAACACTTATAGCTAGTAATTCTAAGCATAATAGTCTGGAGTCACTGTTAAATAGGCAAAGTCAAATGCATTCTCATAGAAGGCCCATCTTTTCTGAACATGGGATCAGACTCTTATGTCTGTAGAAAATATTGGCTTTCGAGTAACACGTGGAAGGAAATCATCCTTTGCTCTTTCAGGTCAGAACGAGAATTGGAACTGTGTAATCTTTTGTCAGACTTTGCCCAGGGACTTCAATGATTGAGGAGAGCCAATAATAACAGAAGTCTTAAGGTGCTAGATACGTTTAGAAAGGAGGGGAGCACAAACAAGGTAGTACTTTAAAAAAATTCCGTGAAAGCCTGGAGTTTCCTGGAAGAAAGTAAAAGGGCATGGCCCTTTGAAAATTGAATATAAGGCAGTGTTAGGAAACGTACAAAATCTGAGGAGAGAAAGAGACTGATTTTAAAAGATTGGATAAGAAAGATCAATATAGTAAACCGTTTATTTAAAATTCTAAGTCTGCGTTATGTTGAATTATGTCCCCCCAAAAAGATACATTGAAGTCCTAACCCCCGGTACCTCAGAATGTGACCTTATTTGCAAATAGGGTCTTGATGGAGATAAGCAAGGTAAATGAAATCGTCAGGATGGGCTCTGATCCAATATGACTGGTGTTCTTACACAAAGGGGAAATTTGGACACAGAATCAGACATGCACAGAGGGGAGGCTATGTGAAGAGACACTATATGCTATATGCTAAGGCTATATGAAGGGAGAATGTCATGTGAAGGCAGAGGATTCAGTGATACATCTACAAGGCGGGGGATGCCAACGATTGCTGGAAAACCACTGAGTCAGAAGAGAGGCAAAGTACTGGTTCTTCCTCACAGCCCTCAGAAGAAACCAACCCTGAAGACACCTTGATTTTGGACTCCTAGCCTCTAGAACTATGAGACAATACGTTTTTATTATTTTAAGCCACCCAATTTGTGGTACTCTGTTACAGCTGCCCTAGGAAATAGGTCTGTAAGTAATTACATTACAACGTAATCATTTACCAATTATTAATATGTTCTGCCTTTGAAATTTATTTTACATCACTTCATTTTTCCTACATCATTGAATACTATTTAAATGTCAAGTACTTTATATGTGAACTAGGCATATATTATGTTTTATTGTTTAAACAGCCTGAATAACTGGTATTTTGTTCCCACTTTACAATGAGTAAACTGAGAAGTAGTTGAGTACACCAATTGCCCAATATCACATAGATAATGTAGCTGGGTAGGTTTAAGTCTTAAACCTCCAATTGTAATTGAATGTCATGCTTCCTCTTCTTATACCAACAAACTTTATGGGAGGTAAAACTATATTTGATTAATAAAATACATTTGAAACTATTATTAGAAATGCTTACTTATGATTTTCCCAGTAGTTTTATTTAAAAACGTGCATGTTTGCTTCTCGTATGTAAACAGCCAATATTTTACTTTACTAATTTTGTTTTCTAATTTATCTTTTTTTTTTATTTTAACCTAATTTTTATTTTTATTTTTTTTATTTTTATTTTCTTTTTAATTTTTTGTTTATTGCAGTAACATTGGTTTATAACATTGTAAAAATTTCAGGTGTACATCATTGTACTTCTATTTCTGCATAGATTACATCATGTTCACCACCAAAATACTAATTACAACCCATCACCACACACATGTACCCAATTATCCCTTTCACCCTCCTCCCTCCCCCCTTCCCCTCTGGTAACCACCAATCCAATCTCTGTCCCTATGTGTTTGTTTATTGTTGTTATTATCTACTACTTAATGAAGGAAATCATACGGTATTTGACCTTCTCCCTCTGACTTATTTCACTTTGCATTATACCCTCAATGTCCATCCATGTTGTCACAAATGGCTGGATTTCATCGTTTCTTACGGCTGAGTAGTATTCCATTGTGTATATATACCACAGCTTCTTTATCCATTCGTCCCTTGATGGGCACTTAGGTTGCTTCCAAGTCTTGGCTATTGTGAATAACGCTGCAATGAACACAGGGGTGCAAGTACCTTTGCAAATTGGTGTTTTCAAGTTCTTTGGATAAATACCCAGCAGTGGAATAGCTGGATCATATGGTAGTTCTATCCTTGATTTTTTGAGAAATCTCCATACTGTTTTCCATAGTGGCTGCACCAGTTTGCATTCCCACCAGCAGTGTATGAGAGTTCCCTTCTCTCCACATCCTCTCCAACACATGTTGTTTCCTGTCTTGTTGATTATAGCCATTCTGACGGGCGTGAGGTGATATCTCATTGTAGTTTTGATTTGCATTTCCCTGATAGTTAGTGATTTTGAACATCTTTTCATGTGTCTGTTGGCCATCTGTATATCTTCTTTGGAGAAATGTCTGTTCAGGTCTTTTGCCCATTTTTTAATTGGGTTGTTAGCTTTTTTGTTGTTGAGATGCATGAGTTCTTTATATATTTTGGAGATTAAGCCCTTATCAGATGTATAGAACAAAGAATCCTAAAATTTATATGGAACAACAAAAGACCCCGAATAGCTAAAGGAATCCTGAGAAAAAAGAACCAAGCTGGAGGCATCACACTCCCTGATTTCAAAATATACTACAAAGCTATAGTAACCAAAACAGCATGGTACTGGCACAAAAACAGACATACAGATCAATGGAATAGAATCGAAAGCCCAGAAATAAACCCACACATCTATGGACAGCTAATCTTTGACAAAGGAGCCAAGAACATACAATGGGGAAAAGAAAGTCTCTTCAACAAATGGTGTTGGGAAAACTGGATAGCCACATGCAAAAAAATGAAAGTAGACCCTTACCTTACACCATACACAAAAATTAACTCCAAATGGATTAAAGACTTGAATGTAAGACCTGAAACTATGAAACTTCTAATTTATCTTAAATGTCATTTCTAAGGTGCAACATGGTGATCTTTTCTATTTATTTTTTCTTAACATTTCCCCTTTATCCTGCTGATCAGCCTCATAAATCCTACCCATCCATTATATTCAACAAGAAAGAGTAAGATGGTTATGTGAGTTTCTTCATCTTTTGTACACACGTCAGTGTACCAGTGGCTCTCTAATCTGAGTGGAAATACTCACCTGACTGGGATGTCTGGCTACTGGCAGCACGTTTTAATTTAAAATGTACTGATTAAAGTTGGCAGTCAGGCCACAAGGCCTCCAAGTTAAAGAGTGAGAAGGGATTTACTCTAAAGCATCAATATTCAGTTGAGAAGTCATTATTTCTCCAGATGATTCTGTCATAGCAGCCTTCTTTTTTCCTTTTTGACATTAGTTTACATACTGTTCGAACTGCCTCTTGGTGATGATTGGAGAGAAACAGAATGAGGCTGACAGGAATAGTTGCAACCTCACTTATCACTCCTGCTTCCTGTGGAAACAACTCTGCTTCAGCTCCAGAACACTCTGGAATTTCAATAGGTTGATGGTCTTTCTTCACTCAATTTAAAAAATCTGTTTTTAATTGTGGTAAACTACACATGACATAAAATTTACCATCTTAATCATTTTTAAGTGTACAACTCAGTGGCATTAAGTGTAACCATCGCCACCATCCATTTCCAGAACTCTTTCCATCTTGCAAAACTGAGAGTATACACAGTAAACAGGAACTCCCCATTTCCACCTCCCCTCAGCCATTGACAACCACTATTCTGCTTTCTGTCTCTATGAATTTGCCTACTTTAGATATTTCATATAAGTGGAATCATACAATATTTATCCTTTTGTGTCTGGCTTATTTCACTTAGCATAATGTTTTCAAGGTTCGTCCATGCTGTAGCGTGCATCAGAACATTATTCCTTTCTATGGTTGAAAAATATTCCATTGTATGTATATACCACATTATGTTCATCCATTTATCTGTTTAAGGACACTTGGGTTGTTTCCACTATTTGGCTTTTGTGAATAATGCTGCGAACATGGGTGCACAAATATCTCTTTGAGACCTTGCTTTCAACTCTTTTGGATACATACCCAGAAGTGGATTGCTTAATTGTATGATAATTCTACTCACTTCTACACATCTGAAACTGCTTCCAGGATCCCAGAGTTTTACTTGCAATTGCTGACCAGTTTGATTCCTATTACCTTTCTTCATCCTTATGTGTTCCTTTTTTATATCGAATCTATATTTAGATGCAGTCTTTGAATGGACAAAAAAATAGAGGTTTGTGCACAATCTATCATTTTGAATCTAATATCAAAATTAAGAATGTTGCACCTTAGAAATAACATTTAAGACAAATTAGAAAACAAAATTAGTAAAGTAAAATATTGGCTGTTTACATATGAGAAGCAAACATGCATGTTTTTAAATAAAACTACTGGGAAAAATCATAAGTAAGTATTTCTAATAATAGTTTCAAATGTATTTTATTAATCAAATATATTTCTCCTCCCATAAAGTTTGTTGGTACAAGAAGAGGAAGCATGACATTGCATTACAATTGGAGGTTTAAGACTTAGATCTACCCAGCTACATTATCTATCTACGTGATATTGGGCAATAGGTGTACTCAACTACTTCTCAGTTTACTCATTGTAAAATGGGAACAAAATACCAGTTATTCAGGCTGTTTAGTTCACATATAAAGGACTTGACATTTAAATAGTACTCAATGATGTAGGAAAAATGAAGTGATGTAAAATAAATTTCAAAGGCAGAACATATTAATAATTGGTAAATGATTACATTGTAATGTCTTGTTTAAAAATATATTTTTTTCTTATAATTCCTTAAAAATGAACATCTTAATAAAAATCTGGGGAAATGATATGTATACAAGAATGAGCAGTTAAAAAAATAGAAAGCACAAATAGCTCATAAAATTATGCAAAAAATCGCATCATTTATAAACATTTAAATTACTTAAACATGAAGTAATCAAAAATGAAATATCAGTTGTCCCTATAAAAGCTATATGATATAATTTTTAAACTTAAGTGCATTAAAATAGAAACACAGAAAATAAATTTTAAATATCATAGCTACAATCTTGTGAAAAAATGATTCTACTCACTTTTACACATCTAGTAGGTGCTTATAAGGAAATTGATAGAGATGTACACAAAACATATAAAGGCATTAATTTCATCTTTGAAAACAACCTACATGGCTAACAGCTGGGGAAAACCAAATGGATTTTAGTAAATTTATGTAGTAACATACCATATAGCTATTAAAATATATTTCTAAAAAATTTGTAATAATACAGGCTATAGTAGATTGACTAATGGCTCCCCAAAGATAGTCATGTCCTGATCTCTGGAACCTATGATTATGTTAACTTAAGTGGAAAAAGAGACTTTGTGGACGTGGTTAAGTTAAGGATCTTATGAAAGGGATATTAGGCTGTATTGTTCTGGTGGGCCCAGAAGTAATCACAAGGGTCCTTATAAGAGAGAGGGAGGAGGGTCAGAGTCAAAGAAGATGTGACAAAGGAAACAGAGGCGAGAGAGAGCAAGATTGATTAGAAGATGCTATGCAACTAGTTTTAAAGATGTGGGAAGAGGCCACAAGATAAGGAGTGAAGGCAACCTCTAGAAGCTAGAAAAGACAAGGAAATAGATTCTCCCCTAGAGCCCCCAGAAGGAATACAGCCCTGCCTACCTATTTTATTCTTCTTACCTCCAGAACTGTGAGATAATAAATGTGTGTTGTTTCACCACTAAGTTTCTGGTAATTTGTTACAGCAGCAATAGGAAACTAATACATAAGCCCAATTGTGTAATATAATAGTGAGTGAGAAAGGAGAAAAGAAACAATGCCTGGGCAGATCATGTCCTGAGGAGACACAGACATTGGTTCAATTCATAACACTTTTTCATAGTGAGAGGAATGAATGGTGAGTTTAATGCCAATGATTCTCCCACTATAATACCAGGCACAATAAGCGACTTCTGTGTAAGCTTCTGTTTCCCCTGTTTGTGGGATTACAGGTAAGGAATGACCAAACACTTTAGTGCATACTAGGATGTCCTATGAGAATTACGCATATTTTACATTATGTCAATATGTGAAGTTTGGTTATAGGGATAGATTGTATTGATCATGTTAATTATATTATTCAGGTCCATGTGATAGTTGTATATTGTCCTTGTTTGGGTTGCTATAACAAAATACCATAGACTGGTGACTTATAAATAGCAGAAACTTATTGCTCACAGTTCTGGATGCTGGAAGTCCAAGACGAGGGTGCTAGCATGAACGGGTTCTGGGGAGGGCTGTTCTCTGGTTCAGAGATGGCTCTCTTTTCCCAGTAACCTCACAAGTTGAAAGGGGGAGGTGGCTCTCTTTTTTATTAATCTTTTTGTTGAGGAAGATCAGTCCTCAGCTAACATCTGTTGCCAATCTTCCTCTTTTTGCTGAGGAAGATTAGCCCTGAGCTAACATCTGTGCCCATCTTTCTCTATTTTGCATACAGGATGCTGCCACAGCATGGTTTGATGAGCAGTGCGTATGTCCGTGCCTGGGATCCGAACCTGTGAACCGCGGGCTGCCGTAGTGGGGCACACGAACTTAACTGCTACGCCACTGGGCCAGCCCCTAGGGTCTCTTTTATTAGAACACGAATCACATTCATGAGGGCTCCACCCTCCACAAAGGCCCCACCTTCTAATACCATTACACGTGGGGTTCGATTTCAACATACGAATTTTGGGGGAACACAAATATTCAGTCTGCAACATACATTCACTTAAAAATAATAAATTCACCTTTTGGTATCTACGTCATTTTATGTGGGTATTTTAATTACACGAGTCAGTTGCTCATAGATTTATCTTTTACATATACTGAAAACAGTAACCAGCAAGACTTTCTAAAAGGAGGCCTAGATGCTGAACTCAGAATCTAATATGTATCTCATTTCTCTTTTGAAAATATTCACTTAAATGGACTACTAATTTCTTTTTAATTTTTTTTATTTTATTGAGGTCATAATAGTTTATAACATTATGAAATTTCAGTTGTACATAATTATTTGTCAGTCACCATATATATGTACCCCTTTACCCCTTATGCCCAACCCACAACCCCCTTCCCCTCTGGTAACCGCTAATCTGTTCTCTTTGTCCATGTGTTTGTTTATCTTCCACATATGAGGGAAATCAAATGGTGTTTGTCCTTCTCTGTCAGGCTTATTTTGCTTAACATAATACCCTCAAGGTCCATCCATGCTGTTGCAAATGGGATGATTTTGTCTTTTTTTATGGCGGAATAGGACTACTACTTTCTTTTATCTCTCCTTTTCAAGTAATTTCTACATTAAGAACCTGTGCCTTAAGGATTGGTATGTGTAAAAAGAGAAAGCTCATTCATAAATGTATTGATTTATATAATAAATATTTACCATAAGCCATTATGTTCCAGGTATTGTTAGGCACTGCAAATGCAATAGAGAACAATTAAATGAGCTGCTTTCATGAAAGTCACAGTTTAGCAGGGTATGGCATTAAACAACCAGTAAGAAATGTGATAGTTACAAAAAAATGAAAGTGCACAATACTATGGGAGTTTAATGTTTGAGCAAACCCTAGCGTGGGGATTAGGGAAAGCTTTCCTTGGGGAGGTGATTGTAAGCTCAGAGAGCTAACAGATGATTGTAAGTGACCCAGATAAATTTTCAAGTGGTGGACCTCATATAAACGTGGAACCTGTAGACATATTTCTGCAGCACACACAAATAAAGCACCAAATAGAAGCAAGTAAAGAGAAAGTATTTTGTGCTGTTGTGATTACCTTGTTAGTTAAGATAAATCTCTAATTCCTATTTTATTACAAATGATAATCTGCACTGAGGGAATCACTGTCTTTCTCACTTCTGCAGTGAAAAATAATTAAAAGTCTCAAAAACCAGGTAAAAATTGCAGGGTAGTCCTTCTCTAGGTCAGTACCGACTGAAATAATAGAGCCACGCAATACCCTGAGACAGCAAAATTTGGTAGACTGCATTGGAAAGGTGATATTCATCTAAAGAAAATATGGGTACTTTCTTTTTCAGTGTGGAAAATAATAGAAGAGTTCAACTGACAGAAAATATATAGATAATATAGTTTGTATGATACAATTTTATCAAAATTCTGCTTGAGACAAATGAACTTATTCTTCTAGGAACCTAATTAGAAATAAACTTTGAAAAATTCAAAAATTATAGATAGATTTATACTTTTGAAAATGCCAATCTACTCAAATAAAATTATTAAATTGTCTTACCAGAAAAATGTAATCTTTACATAAAGACTTCTGTGACATTTCCCAGAAATCAGAAGAAAGAAATTTGTTAAGCTACAAGAAGCAAGTTGAGAATTCTCTATGAAGGTTGAAAATGAGACTATGAGATTGTAAAAATAAATATGACCTGGCAAATAACTTTTAAATCATAAACCACTGTAGACCTTCCAAAATGCATGGAACATATCTGACAAAGAAAACTAAGAATGAAGGCAAAGGAAAGACAATCTGCATGGTTTTATCATTTAAGATCTTTTACAATCTAATTTTAGATTTACAGAAAAGTTACAAAGATAGAACAGTGAGTGTCCCTGTATACCACTCACCCAGTTTCCCCATTAACGTCTTATATTGCCATTGTACATTCATCAAAACTAAGTAACTGATATTGATATATTCCTAGTAACTAAATTCCAGGCTTTATTTGGATTTCAGTTTTCCATTACGTCCTCTTTCTGTTCCGCAACCTTATCCGTGATATCAAACATTCAGTTGTCATTGTCTCTCCAGTCTCCTCTGGTCTTTGACAGTTTCTCAGTCTTTCCTTGCTCTCCATAACCTTGGCAGTCTTGAGGAGTACTGGCTACGTGTTCTGAACGTCCTTCAATCTAGGTTTGTTGGTTGTTTTTCTCACGATTAAATTGAGGTTATGGGTTTTTGGAAAGAAAAGTACTCAGAGGGGAAGTGCCCTTCTTGTCTTATCATATCAAGGGAAAAATGATATCTCCATGACATCACTGGTGATATTAACCTTCATCTCTTGGTTAAGGTAGTATAGGAACTGAGCAAAGCAACTTTGGAAAAATGGTGTTTGGGTTACGTGTTGTAAGGCTAAAGAGACAGGAACCATAAATAAACACTGTACTATAGTTAAATTTATTTCTCAATGCAGTGTGGTTACCAATTCTGAAAATGCTTTATCTGTATCATGGGATTGAACAAAGAAGTAAATGGATGGTGGATGGAGGGAGTCAGGTTTCTCACTATCACAGAGGGAAGTTAAAGATAAACAAGAATGGAAGATTAGCATGAATCTTGCAGGACGGATTAGATCAGAGACATGGCTATAAACTAAGACGTTTATGGCATCCCACAAATTCTGATATAGTGTGATATTTTTTATTCAATTAAAATACTTTCTAATTTCTCTTTTGATTTATTACCTGACCCAAAGGTTATATAGAAGTGTTTTATTTCTAAATATTTAGGGCATTTTCCACAGTTCTATTATTGATCTCCAATTTAATTTCATTGGAGTTAGAGAACGTACTTTAAAATTATTAAAGCCTGTTGTATGGCCTAAAACGTTTTCTATTTTGGACAATGTTGCAAGTGCACTTGAAAAGAACGTGCTTTTTACTGCTCTTGCTGGTGTATTCTAAAAATGTCAATGGAGACAAGTTGGTTAATAACGTTGTTCTACTTTTTCTATCAACTTTTGAGAGGTGGATGTTAAAATCTCTGCCTATATTTGATGTATCTCTGCAGTTATATCAATGTTTCCTTTATTTACGTTGTAGCTCTGTTATTACGTTCTTAAACTTTCAAAATTGTTATGTCCTCTTGAAGAATTGAGCCCGCTCTTGTCATGAAATGACGTTTTTTAACCCTGGTAATATTCTCTGCTATAAAAGCTATACTATCTGGTATGTGTATAGCTAGTCCAGCTCTTTTTTTAGTGGTGTTAGCATGGTATAACTTTTTCACCGGTTACTTTTAAACTGCATATGAATTTATATTTAAAATGCATATGCTATATGTAGCATGTACTTAGGTCTTGCTTTTTATTCATTCTGAAAAACTAATTTTTAAATGGGAGTATTTAGATCATCTACATGTAATGAGATTATTGATATGGTTAGGTTTATACCTACCATCTTGCTATTTATTTCCGATTTGCCTCTGCTGTTCTTTTTAAAGTTTTCTGCCTTCTTTTTGGTTGAGGAGTTTTTTAAATTATATTTAATGTCACATATAATATTTAATATCAATATATAATGTCAATACACAATAGTATACTTCCATTTCTCTCCTCCCAGACTATACACTATTAGTTAAAAGCCAGACATTTTTATTATATTGTTTGTATAGACCACAAAACAAGTTGCTATTTTTTCATTTAAAGTCAATTATATTTTAAAGAGATTTAAGTAATAAAATTCTTATACTTTTACCCAATTTACCATTTCTAATGCTAGACAAATAGATCAAATAGGAAAAATGTACAAAAATAGATCAACAGAATAGAGATTTCAGAAATAGAATCACATATATAAATAATTAATACTTGACAAAGTGGAAAGGTACTTTATTGAAGAAAGTATTTTTAACAAAGGCCATGATCTTTGGCTACCCATATGCAAAAGAGAAAAAGAAAAAAGAAAACCTTTAATCCATAACCCAGACCACGTAAGCATATTAACTCGAAGGGTTTAGGAACATGAATGTAAAACCTAAATATATGAAATTTCCAGGAGGAACAAAGAAGACAATCATTGTGATCTTTGGTCAGGCAAAGATTTCTTAGACATCTCAGCAGAACTGTGAACCATAAAAGAAGAAATTGACATTTTGGGCTTCAGCAAAAAAAAAAAAAAAAGTCTGCTCTTTGAAACATTGATGAGAATAGAATGGCAAAACACATACTGGGAAATAAAATTTGAAAAGCCTGCATCTGGGGAAGAATTTAAATCTAGAATATATAAAATTTTTCAACAATCAATAATAATTTACTAAACAGATAAACCAAGTAAAAAAATGGACAAAATATATGAACAGAACAAAAAAAGATACACATATGGCAAGGATACACATGAAATGTTTAGTAGAATTAGTCATTAGGAAAATGCAAGTTAAACCACAGTGTGATACAACTACACATTTATTAGAATGCTTGAAATTAAAAATTCAGGCCATACCACATGTAGGCCTGATGTGGAGGAACAAACTTTTTCATTCACTGTCAGTGGGAATCAAAATGCTACAAACACTTTGGAAAATTGGCAGTTTCTTACGAGAGCAATTACATACCTATCATGTGTTCCAGCCATTCAACACCCAGTATTTACCAAAAAGAAAGCATATCTGCATACAAAGACTTGTGCACAAATGTTATAGCAGCTTCATTTGTAATAGCTGAAAACTGGAAACAACACAAGTGTATATCAAGAAGTGAATAAAGAAACTGTGGTATATCCATACAACGGAATCCTGCTCAGCACTAAAAAGCAATGAACTATTATCCATACACGTAAAATCATGGATGAATCTCAAAACGATTATGCTGACCAAAAGAAACCAGATTCGGGACCGGCCTGGCGGTGCAAGCGGTTAAGTTAGCGCACTCCTCTGTGGCGGCCCGGGGGTCGCCGGTTTGGATCCCCGGCGCTCACTGAGGCACCGCTTGTCAAGCCATGCTGTAGCAGCATCCCATATAAAGTAGAGGAAGATGGGCATGAATGTTAGCCCAGGGTCAGTCTTCCTCAGCAAAAAAAGAGGAGGATTGGCAGATGTTAGCTCAGGGCCAATCTTCCTCACCAAAAAAAAAAAAAAAAGAAAGAAACCAGATACTACTCCCCCACTCCAAAATGTGTTCATATTATATAATTCCATATATATAAAATTCTAGGAGATGCAAACTAATCTATGCTGACTGAAAGCAAAGTAGTGATTACTAGGGGAAAAGGTGGAGTAGGAAGTGGTGAGAGGAGGAAGGGATTATAAATTGATACAAGGAAGTTTTCGGGAATGATTGGTATGCTCACTATCTTGACCGGGTGATAGATTCCTGGGTATATATGTATATATGTTAAAAATTATCAAATTGTACACTGGAGTATGTGCAAATTATTTATATCAGTTATAACCTAACAAAGTTGCTAAATAAAATCTACTGAGAAAAAATATAGAAGTGACTAAATTAAACTGTTATTTTCTGCACTTACTTTTATCTACTGTTCTTATGCAAATATTTTATCAGTAGAAATATAGGAAGATAAGCACTAGTGACCTTTAGATTTTATTAAAAAGTGAACTGATAATCCCAAATGATACAGTCAACTTGGGGAGATTTCTTAGCAGCCGTGAATCAAATTTCTGATATTAGAGATAATTATTAATTTTAAGTGAGAAATACAAAGTACTAATCGAGTTTGACAGATTAGTGTATGTAAAATTAGAAATTCACACTATTTTCAATTTGTAAAAATTCAGTTGTTTCTATTTAAAAATCAGTATGTAATTTTGTGAATACATCATAGAGAATTAAATATTTAATATGACTCCCCATTAGAATCATCAAGGGGAGATATAAAAAAATACAGATATCCAGTACATCTCATCCCAGACAAAATAATCATGATATCAGGGTTAAACGTAAGCATTTTAAATCCTCCCCATGTGATAAAAATATTCTATCAAGATTGAGAGGTACTGATGAAAGTTAGCTTGGCTTAGTCATCTTCATTCCTGACTATACTTGTGAATCATAATTCTGCTGCTTATGTGGCTTGGGGAAATAACTTCATAATTTCAGGAGGTAATGGGACTGTCTTTAAATATGCATAATAATATAGTACACACAAGATAGTTGTGACTATTTTTAATAATATATACAAAAATTCAAACATCCTGTCAGCTTCCGTATTGAAGGGCTCAATCAATATTAGTTCACATCCCCAACTAAGTACAGCTGTGTATATTCTTATAAGATATTAAATGAAAAATATTCTAACTGTAGAATTTGTTATTTCTAGATATTTATTTACATATGCATTTGAACTGCCTGTTGCCAAATAAAAATTGCTATAATCACTTTGAAATTATCTCAGTGTTTTAATAGTGTTATTACAGTGTCTGAAAATTGAGTAAAATTAACTATGTTGCCAGTGGAATGGTTCCTCATAGACATTTTATCTTTAGCTCACTGAAAGAAATTTAATTACATTTTTATGGTAAATTGTCTTATTTTGACATCTACAAACTATGATTTTCATGTAATCATTGGGATAATCCTCTCACTCTGAGTAACCACTTATAAAATATGCTATGTTTCAATAATGTCTGTCTAGATTTTCTGGAAAATAGCATATCAAATAAAATTATCATGCAGCCTAAGCTTGGATGTCTCAGATACCTTACCTAAGCATCCCTCTCAGTATTTGTTGCACAGTAGATAAATAAGGGTAAAATTATGATTAAGGCATCAAATTATCCCCAATGTCATGGACATCTGGTAACAGTTAATCACTCATAAAGCTTTTCAAATTGACCAATATAAGAAAAGCATTTTATTCTCTTCCAGTCTCACAAGTAATGTTTTAAGTACTGAGAAGCTCAGGTTATCCAAGTTTCACACAGCTCAAGAGTTACCCAAAATAAACAAATATCATCTGTAAGGATGTAAAACTTCATGATGTTTCTGAATCTGAGCAACTTAGCATGAAATACTTACAGGTCAGACAATGAGAATAAGATACTTTGACAATTTTAAAATTGCAGATATTTCAAGATATGAAAACAATACAAAACACTCCTAGAAAAGAGAAATGACAAAAGAACACTCAGCATTTCCATAATACAGCACTAATGAAAAAATCACTACACTAGAATGATACTAATACTGCTACATAATAAACTAATGAAAATTTTTTAAAAATCACTATAGGAAAACTGGTTCTTACTTGATAAAAAGAGAGAAATGGGGGGCTGGTCCCATGGTGTACTGGTTAAGTTCAGCACGCTCTGCTTCTGCAGCCCAGGTTCACGGGTTCAGATGCCAGGCGTGGACCTACACCACTCATCAGCCACGCTGTGGCAGCCACCCACATATAAAGTAGAGGAAGATTGGTGCAGATGTTAGCTCAGGACTAATCTTCCTCAGCAAAAAAATAAAAAAAGAGAGAGAGAGAGACAAATGGGAGGTAACACAAAAACTATGGTAATAAAGAAAAGGGAGTTGAGAGAGAAATGGAGGGATATGCTCTGCTTAATTTAAAGAAAATGGTTACTAGAAAAAGATCTTTTTGTTTGTTTGCAAATTTAAAAGTAATGTAATTTTGATAAAAATTGATTATTTTAATTGGTAACAATATATCAACTTTCTCCCAGGAAGTTCAAATTTATTACTAATTTTGCATTTCCACAAAGCCAAATTTAGCATTGGACTCACAGGGCACATAGGTACAGCTACTTTCTGCATTATGTGTAAAAATAAATGTTTCTAGATATTTTTCTGAAATATATGGAAGATATCACTCCATTGAAATCAACAAGTTGAATGTACTAATGTGTCATTAACTTATATCTGCTAGTAATAGTATTATTCTAAAGTAAATGGGTAAACAAGTTTAGATAAATTTTATTTAAAATATGAATAATGGAGCAAATTCATTTTTAAATGGTTAATGTTTTAAAAAATATAATAAAAAGCCAAATAAATATAAAACAATATTTTCCTTTAAAAAGTCACATTGATTCATTGATGAGGTTGTATGTTTGAATATATTTGAATTGAATTGGTTGAATTCTTAAGAACTTTTATGGTGACACTCTTGAAAAACCCTGCATATAACAGCTCACTGATTCAGACAATTATATGTAGTATCACATGTTTCTATTAGAATGACATTATCATCCATTTAAATAAATTTATTGAAAGGAGGATAGCATTCAACTTAAAGGAATGTAATGAAACCCACAGAACAGGAGCCACACTCACACAATTGCCCTTTGTCTTTTCCCAATCATCCAGGTTAGACTTACATGAAAAAATATCGAAACCTGCAATTTAAGAACTTTTCCTCAAGCTAGCAGAAAACCAAGATCAAAGGGAAAACAGATAATCTGAAGGCTGGAGAGAGACAGGGACATGCAGAAAAAACAGGACCCAAGCATTTACTTACAAGGGATAGACACAACAGGACATCATATCAGCCAGTAAGAATATTCAGCTAGAGATTTTTAAAGAATTGCTAAAGATGGAGTATGAGCTGGGATGGAAGTGTGAAGTACACAAACTTAAGGGAGTTTGTACCTTTGTGTAGGCTTTTCCTCCATGAATCCCATGAGGCACTCACAGGGAAGTTCAAAGAGAATCCCAAGAAAGAAGAGGAAGGAGGGTAGCAGCACTTCCCAACCTCTGCCCGTCCCATCTCCTCCATATCCACTAGAGAACAAAAGCCTTAATACGCAACTTTCTGGGAAAATACTCTTTCTATTCAGGTAAGTGTCCCTATCCACCAGTAGAGACAGTAACCAATCCAAGTTGATTCCGCACACAGATTTTTCGGTGCATAAAACACAGCCATGGAAATAAATGATAGTTGTACATTACCGACAAGCTGTATTGCCATAGAGTCATATCTATTTCTGCTGTAATTCCTCCCCTTTGCTGAAAAAACAACAACAAAAAAATTGATTGTAGTTATCTCATAATAAAATCAGTATGCCTAAGTGTCCTCCTGTGGGAAGGGTCAACTGTCAACATCTTTGATGTGAATATTACACTCACATAGAGGCCTGAAGAGTCAGATTTAAGCTGACTTGTTTTAAGTGATCATATTCACAACAAATCTATCGGAAAATAAGTCCAATTATGAAATCATAAACTGTAGTGTTACTACATTTTTATTTTTCTATTGTCTTCTATTCCTAGTTATCCTGATGTAGAAGGGATATTTGGAGGAGCATCCAAAGACTGGAGCATCTCAAGACTGGAGACTCTTAAACTGTGGTGAATCTAGTCATAGTGACAATGACCAGAGAGAGAAAAGAAAGTAGAAAAATTTTGTAAATATACTCTTTTAAATAAAATATAGCCTATAGGGCAAACAAGAATTAAGGATTTGACAAAATATTGGTTAGAAATAAATCCTATTGTTTCCCCTGTAGAATATGATTTATTACTAGTGGTTAATTTTTATTTTCCTACTTGGAAACAATTTGGTACTATCAGCCCAAGAGAAAAGTTAATATATTCAAGTTATGTTAATATCTGTGTATGAATATGCAAAGTAATTTTTAAAAAGTAATATTGTAAAAATGAAAGTCCTTGAGCATATGCTTACAGATCATTTGTCTGTCATCTCATATTGAAAATAGATATTTAAAGGTTAAATAAATGATGATTTCCCCTAAATTTTCCATAAACATTTTGTCTTGTTTTTAAATTCCACGATTTTGCTTCTGAACTTTTTCAAAAGCAAAAATAAGAAATAAAAATTTAGATAACATAAAACGGTCAGTCAGATGCCAAAATATAAAACATCCTTTTGAAAGTGTCTTATATTTAAGGGATTTGGGAACACAAACCCACTGGGGGTTTCCCATCTGCAAGGATGAGACTTTTAGACACTATCTCAATGTTATGTGTGCTCTTCTAGGGGCCAACAGACTCTCGTAAATCCTGGGCATACACGTTTCTTTTAATTCTCAGAGAGTTCATTTAATTAAGTATTGTCATTCTTATTTAACTGATGTGGAAATTGATGTTTAGAGAAGTTAATAATTCTTGCATTTTAAGAAAATATCCCTAGTAACAAAATTGCAACTGGGCGCAGGAGTGTAATAGCTGGAATTCAGAGCTCCTGAGCTCCCTGATGTCTTACCTGCATCCCACATGTTCCTTCCTCTCTGTAAGGAGCCCACTTCTCCCTGGTCTACTTATCAAGCAACTAGGTTAGCCTGGACTCATTAGTTCCTGTCAATCCCCTATTAATTCTCCAATTTATCACACATTTTAACCTGATAAATGACTTATATATCCTGACCCAGAAACTCCTCTGAAGTATTTCAACAAATTGCTGGACCAGCTGCGACCACATATCTCTAGTTTTGCCCATGTGCTCACGCCTGACCTTAACCTGCTACTGGCACATCCCAAAAGGCTAGAACTGGGGCCAAACACACAGGATGAGCATGTTGTAATATCATTTTTTTGTTCCATTTTGAAGAGAACTGTACTTTGAAAAATATTAAACATAAGAAAGTTAAAAATATAGGATAATGGAGGCCCAAGAATTCTTCACAAGTTGCTAACATTTCACCACATTTACTTTTTAATTTATCTCTCTTTTCCTCTGAACCCCATACAATGTTGACAGCAAAACTACAGTTGAGTTATGGGGATGGAACAGTGTTCCTACCCCAAAAAAGTTTCCTTGGTTCAAAAAAATATTAAGCCCTCCTTAAGCAAAATTTTATTCTTGTGTACAAATGCCTACAGCTATTTGTCATTTTAAGAATGTCATAAAAAAAAAAAAGTAGCCTAACACTGTTTGAAAAGTTAAGGCTGAAATAAAACCTAGAAACAGGGTGCTAATTATTTAGCTGAGAAGATTATGTTCAATTTAAACAAATGTCCCATTGGTTTTATTTTTTTTATATAACCTGTGGCAATCATTTTAAAAGAAGATGACTTAATAGGTACCAAACTTTTATAGACCTATTTAAAAAGAGGTAAAATTTAAATTACTACACTAAGATCGACTAATGGAAAATGTTGATGCCTTTGTTTTCATCGATGCTTTCTTGGAACCCTAGAGTAAACTGTTTTCTTTATAAATATATATATATATATTTAATCAGCTTCGTATTGGAAATTAAGCATGAAATAAAAGGGAAAATGAAATTGAAAAGTTTCACTTGACTTTATAAACCACTCATATGTCCACAATCCATATTTCCAACTGGGCTCAGGTGTATTTAGAAATAACTAAAGCAAGAATTCATCATGCAGTGAGTCTCTCCATCATCCAAGGAACCACAGGAATATCTGGACTCTAAGAATTACTTGGAAAAAATTATGGTTCAACAACTCAGAACAACTGGTTAATGGCTTTTATTTTTCTGGTACTACCGAATTTAAAACAAAATATAATTTTCCAAGCTTCTCACTGTTTTTACACAGGAAACAAAAGGTCTTTAGTAACAGACAGAATAATTAAACCACACGTTTGAGGAGAGCAAGATGGTTTGCGGAGAGACAGAAACAATTGTATTGACTTTATTCTCTTCAAAAAAATCAGCTGGAAAATTAGCAAGATGTCTGGAAGCGTTTGTCACAGGGCGAAAAATTCACTACAAAAATAACCACAAGTTGAATTAACTATCAAATTAACAGAAAATTACTGCCAGTGGAGGGCAATAATTAATCGTATAAAAACATTATTATTGGTTTACTAAATATTTTTTATTAGAGTCTTCATAGTTCTTATCAAAGAATTAGCTAGCACTGGGAAAAAAAACAACAAAACGTTTACTCAAGAAAAGTGTGAAAAAGGAACTAGTGAGGTAATTTTGAGTGCACCACACAGTGTTTTGAAGTGAATGATGTTGAAGGTATTTTTAGCATAACCCCCAAGTATGTATTCTGATACCAAAGAAATTTATTTAGAGATTTTTCCCTATCACGCAGTCACAAAAGTAAATATATGGGCATGTATAGGAACATGTATGTATGTGCACCTATACACAGAGATAGATAGGTAGATAGATAGATACATAGATAGATAGATAGATAGATAGATAGATAGATAGATAGTAGATAGATAGGTAGATAGATACATAGAAGTGATCCAGTTTCATTTCATTTCATGGTGAAACATTCAAATGAATGTGACATGATATAAATATTGCAGGCAGTATATTCATTCATCTTATCCCCAAGTAAGAAGAAACAGTTCTTCCCAAAAGACTAAATTCAATACAATATTTTTTCCTCTTGCATGTATATTTTTAGTATCATGAACCGGCAAGACTGAATTTAGTAGGAACAGGAAAGTAGAATTTAGAATGCTGAATTAGGCAAGAAAAGTGTACATGTCAAAACAAAGGGTACAGGAAGTGCGGTTAAAAGAGTGGGTCTGACTCACTGGTGTGCTGGAGCTCGCTTGTACCATCTTGTGAGCACCAACGGCTCACATCTCTTTCCATCTCAGCGTTCAGCGAGGTAGCTTGAAATCGGCCATGAAGAGAGTATCTGCTACAGGGAAATCAGCAAGTGCTACAAAATCAGGAATCTTTCCTGCTTTCATTCTTTCATTTCATTTCATTTCAATTCTCCACTTTCATCCCAGACAGCTGGTTGTTAAACACTTACCACACATCAATGGTTTAATCCAGCCTGTGTCTCTTTTCAGTTTGGAAATTACGTTAATTATATTACTGTTCTTTACGTCACATTTCTCAATTGTCAAATGGAAATAGACATATTTATCTTAAAGTAATGTTGGGACAATTGAAATAGATGCCATTAAAAAAAAAAAAAAACTCCTGACATTTATTATATACTCAAAATGAGTTATTGATATGTGAATTTAAAAGGTCTTTAACCACAAAGAATCCAGAAGTCACTGTTTAATCTTAGATAGACAATCTTAGATAAGCATAACATATTTAGGGAACAAAACAGCAGGATTTAATTGATAAGTTGATACTAAAGATACACCTGTACAAGTATATACAAGTGTGTATATATTGCCACAATTCTAAATATTGGCCTAAAAATAAATGCTGTAAATAGTATTCAACAACACAATAAAAGTGTATTTTTTAATTTAGCAGAAAGTCTAAACCCAAAGGGGTTAAATCAAAGGCTATAAGGATTTATACTAAAGGACTTCAAAAGAGAAAAAAATATAGAATAACGTATGTTTTTCATTCACACATTTGTTCTTCATGCAAGCACATTCAAAATCCATTATGTATTAGGCATTATTCTGAATGGCGGTGAGGCAAAACATAAAACGTTGAAATTTTGCAACACTAATGCCAAGTTATAACACTTGGCACATAGAAAAAATAATAATAGCTAACATTTTTGGCTGCTTTTTATTTGCAAGATACTACTCTAAATACCTTATGCTTATTACTATTATCCATATTTTACAAGTGAGGAAAATAAAGTGTATAAAGTTACACACTTTTCTCAAAATTTTATACTTAATAAATATCAAAAGTGGTCTTTGAACCCAGGATGTCACAGTTCAGTAAATTTATAAGC
The DNA here is from genome assembly GCF_057802395.1 of Ceratotherium simum simum. Taxonomy (NCBI): domain Eukaryota; kingdom Metazoa; phylum Chordata; class Mammalia; order Perissodactyla; family Rhinocerotidae; genus Ceratotherium; species Ceratotherium simum. The sequence continues at coordinate 70,272,417 of NC_141908.1, read as the reverse complement.
ACAGTGGCATAACTTTGGTCAATTAAGAAACTGACAAATGCTGGATATCATGTTTAAAGTTAAAGAAGAAAAAGTCTAATTTAAAATCAATAAAATTAAAAGTATAGTCAAGCACAAGTTCTTTTGTTTTTGTTTTAGCAACAATTATAGATTCACATGCTCTTGTAAGAAATAAGATTGTCAGATGGCAGCTAGACTTTTGGTGGTGAACACAATGCAGTCCATACAGAAGTCAAAATATAATAATGTACAGCTGAAATTCATATAATGAAACCTCAAGGAAAAAAAGAAAGAAGATTGCAAGAGGGATTCCATATACCCTTCATCCAGTGTCCCTCAATGTAATATCTTACCTAACTATAGTAAGACATCGCAAACAAGAAATTGACATTGATGCAATCCATTCACCTTATCAGATTTTATAAGTTTTACATGCAAACATCCATGTATTTAGTTCTATGTAGTTTTAACACATGGGGATTTGTGTGACCACCACTACCGTCAAGATACAGAATTCCAGGGCCGGCCCAGTGGCTTAGCGGTTAAGTGCGCGTGCTCCGCTGCTGGTGGCCTGAGTTCGGATCCCGGGCGCACACCGACGCACCCGCTTCTCTAGCCATGCTGAGGCCGCGTCCCACATACAGCAACTAGAACCATGTGCGACTATGACGTACAACTATCTACTGGGGCTTTGGGGAAAAAAAAGGAGGAGGATTGGCAATAGATGTTAGCTCAGAGCCGGTCTTCCTCAGCAAAAAGAGGAGGATTAACATGGATGTTAGCTCAGGCTGATCTTCCTCACACACAAAAAAAGATACAGAATTCCATTAGAAGGATCTGTTGTGCTACACTTTCACGGTCACAACAACACCTCTCCTACTCTTCTTCGCTACCCCCTGGTAATCACTAATCTGTTCTCCACCTTTGTAATCTTGCCATTTTAAGACTGATATATAAATGGAAGCATATACAGGTAACCTTTTGAGATTCTTTTTCCATTCAGCATATTTCTCTTTGGATCCATCCAAATTGTTGCTTGTTTTCGGTAGTTTTTATTTCTGAATAGTATTTCATGGTAGGGATGTATGACAGATTGCTTAAACATTCACACATTGAAGGGCACTTAGACTTTTTCTAGTTTTTAGCTGTTATGAATAAAGCTTGCATGAACATTTGTGTACATGATTTTGTGTGAACATAAGTTTTCATTTCTTTGGAATGAATGTCCAAGAGTGTAATTAATGGTTGGATGGTAAGTGCATGTTTAGTTTTGTGAGAAACTGCCATACTCTTCTCCAGAGTGGCTGAAATATTATGCATTTCCACCAGCAATGTAGGAGTGATGCAGTTTCTCCACATCCTCACCAACATTTGGTGTCGTCAATATTTTTCATATTTAGCCATCATGATAGGTTTGTAGTGATATCTCATTGTGTTTTTAATTTGCATTTCTTTAATGACTAATGATGGTTAACATCTTTCTTGTGTTTATTTGGCGTCTGTACATTGTGTTAGGCATAATGTCTCTTTATGTATTTTGATCATTTCCTAATTGGAAAGTTTTTTACTTTTAAGTTTTGAGAATTCTTTACATAGTCTACATTCTTTCTAACTCTGTAGCTTGTCTTTTGTTCTATTGACAGGGTCTATTGTGGGCCAACAGTTATTAATTTTGATAAGATCTGGTTTATTGATTTGTTCTTTTAAGGACAGTGTTTTTGGAGTCAAGTCCAAGAACTCTGTCTACCACTCATTGCCAAAAATTTTCTTGCATTTTTTTCTAAAAGCTTTATAGCTTTATGTTTTGCATATAACTCCATAATCTGTGGATCAATGATCTATAAAATTTTGTATAAGGAGTGAGATTTAGGTAGAAGTTTTTTCATTTCATTCATTCATTTGCCTGTAAGTGATGAACTGCTTTAGCACAATTTGTTGAAAAGGCTACCCAATATACATTGAATGCCTTTAGCTCCTTTGTGTAAAACCAGTAGGGCGCGTTTGTATGCATGTGTTTCTGAGTTCTATTGATCAATATGTCTATACCTCTAAGAATATCACACTCTTGATTGTTGTAGATATATAAGCCTTTAGGATAAGCTAGGCTATGTCTACAAAAATCACTGTTGGAATTGTGACAAAAATGTATTAAACTTATAGACCAAAGTGAGGAGAACTGACATCTCTACTCTGTTGAGTATTCCAGTTCATGAACAAGGTATGACTCACATATATTTAGGTCTGAGTAAGAAAAACTATAGTCCTTCTGTGTTTCTCCTTTACTCTCACACTACTACCACTCATGACACTTCTGACACAAGATGTGTAGGAATTTTCTCCACACCAAGCAATTCTGTGACACCATCTGGGTGTCCTACAATTTAACTCAATGCTGATACTATCTACCAGAGTTAGTGTCAGATCCCACAGGTTAAGAGCTCAGAGCCACAAGACTGCTCTCCTTTTCCCCCACATCAAATGCCAATGGCAAGTCCAAGTTGTTACCTGTGCTTCTGATCCATCAGTTATACATCGGAGATTCCCAAGACCCCTTCCTTGGGTTTGATTAATTTGCTAGAGTGGCTCACAGAAGTCAAGAAAACAGTTTATTCACTCTTTGGCAATTTATTACAAAAAGATATGATAAAGAATACAGAAGAACATCCAGATGGAAAAGACGCATAGGGCAAGGTTTGTGGGAAGGGGCCTGGAGCTTCCATGCCCTCTCCAGGCAGCCGCTATTCCAGAACCTCCACCTATTCACCAACCCAGAAGCTCCCAAATACTTTTGGGATTTTTATGGAGGCTTCATCATGTAGGCATGATAGATCATTAACTCTACTTCCAGCCCTCTTCCCCTCTCTGGAGAATGGGTTGTGAGGCTGAAAATTCCAAGCTTCTAATCATGGTTTGGTCTATCTGGTGACCAGCCCCCATCCAGGAGCCCACCAAGAGTCACCTCATTAGAACAAAAGATGCGGTTATCATCCAGGAAGTTCCAAGAGATTTAGGAGCTCTGGGTCAAGAACCAGGGCCAAAGATCAAATAATGGAACAAATGATGCTCCAAGTGCTCTCATCGCTTAAGGAATTACAAGGATTTTAGGAGCTCCGTGACAGGAACTGGGGACAGAGACCAATATACATATTTTCTATTACTTCACAAGGCCATTTTTGCTTTTTTTTAATCAGTATTTTAAAATTTTAGAACACATATCCTGTACATGTTTTGTTAGATTTATGGCTATTTCATTTTTGAGGGGTGAAGTAGGGGGGGCAATTGTAACTGGTCTTGTGTTTTCATTTCTATTTCTGAAGAATCTGGCGCCTGGTCAAAAAAAACTACATGTGATTTTTCAGACCCAGCCATACACAATTGCAAAGGCTTTACCTGGCAGGCCTCATGGGAGAAAGCTGACCTCGCTGCAACGGACTCAGTGCATAGCCAATGAATTGCAGTCCATGAAGAGAGTTGTGGTCAAGGACTCAGGCCTCTCTAGCCGGCCATGCTCTTGTGGATATTTGCATTCCTAGCCCAAGAGGCTTCATTCCTAGGTCTCTATATCCAGGGCCTTTCTGAGGAGGCCTTCCTCAAGTGCCTGTGTCTAGGCCTCCTTATCAGAAGGAGGAGTGGAATACTTTGAAGACACTCTTCACTCTGACTCAGTACTCACTACCTTTCTACTCCTAAACCTTTTCCCTTTCCTTCCTCCCATTTCCAAGGTCCACAAAACTATAGGAGCTTTTTGTTTAGGACTCCTCAACAGTGAGATGATCCCCACGTCTGTGTTGATGCACCTCACCCTCCATGAGCACTCCATTCCATGGGGGAAAATGGAACATTCTGTCTTTGGTTTTAACCTCTTGCTTTTATCATCCTAGTAAATGATTAAAGCCTTTCTTGTTATTTTCATTTTGGCTCATGGTTTTTAATTGGCTACTCTGGCACCTGACAGCTCAGCTGAACTCCTGATGGGTTCCCCATGTTTATTGTTAGTATATAGAAATGCAATTGATTTTTGTGTGGTAATCTTGTATCCCACCATCATGCCAAATTCACTTATTAGTTCCAGGAGATTTTGGTAGATATTTTTGGTGAAACTTTCTATGTAGACAATAAGGTCATCTGCAAATAGGTATAGTTTTATTTCTTCTTTTGTAATATGTATGAATTTATTTTAATTTCTTGCCTTACTGCATTGACTGGAACTTCCAGTACAATGCTGAATAACAGATAAGAGTAGTGAGAGTTGATATCCTTTCTTTGTTGCCATTTTAAGGGAAAATATTCAGTCTTTCACTGTAGCTATACGTTTTTTTGTAGATGATCTTTATAAAGGTGAGAAGATCCTTTCCCCAAACCTAGTTTGCTAAGAGTTTTTAATCATGATTATATGTTGGATTTTATCAAATGCTTTTACTGTGTCAATAGGTATAATTATATGATTTCCCTTCTTTATCCTATTGATATGGTGGATTACATTTATTTATTTTCAAACATTGAACCATCTTTGCATATCTGGAATAGATTCCACTTCATCTTGGTGTATTTTTCCTTTTATACATTGCTGGATTAAATTTGCTGATATTTTTTGAGGATTTTTGTGTCTAAATTCATGAGAGATATTGGTTTGTATTTTTCTTTTTGTGTGTTGCCTTTGTCTGGTATAAATGTAATATTGACCTCATAAAATAAATTGTGAAATATTTCCACTTCTATTTCCTGTGAGATATTGGAATTAATTTTATGTGTTTGGTAGAATCCACTCTTTCTGTGGTTTTCTATTTTGAAAGTTTATAATAGCAAGTTCAATCACTATAATAGATAAAGGAGTACTCACATTGCGTATTTCATCTTGATTCAATTTTTGGTAGTTTGTGAATTTATAAGAATTGGTCCATTTCATCAAATTGTTGAATTCATGAGTGAAAATTATTGTTAATATTCCCCTATAGTCTTAATTGCTGAAGGACCTGTAGTGATATCCCTTGTCTCAATCCTAACATTGGTGAGTTATGTCTTCTCTCTTTTTGTTTTTGTCAGTCTTGACAGAGCTTATCAATTTTATTGATTTTTTTCAAAGAATCTTGATGATTCTGTTTTTTCTCCATTGATTTTTTCTATTGTTTTCCTGTTTTCAATTTCATTGATTTCTTTTTTAATCTATATTATTTCCATCCTTATTATTACTTTGCTTTTTTTCCTAGTTCTTTGATATAGGTATTTAGATTATTGAATTGTGACCTTTCTTCTTTTACAATGTAAGTGTTATCTAATGTGCTTTTCTAGTGCTATTAATTTTCCTCTCAGCACTGCTTTAGCTGAATCTCACATATTTTAATATGATGTAGTTTATTTTCATTGAGTCTATATGTTTCTTAAAATTTACTTTGAGACTTCCTCTTTGACTTCTGTGGTTCCTTCCCACCCAATGATTTTTTTTTTCTATTGTCTTTCTGTTATTGGTGTCTGGTTTGATTATGTATGGTAATAAAACATATTTCGTACAATTTCAATTATTTTTGATGTGGGTTTTTTTTAATGCCTCAGGATAAGCTCTAAATTGGTAAACTTAAATGGACTTTGAAAAAAATGTGTACTCTGCTGTTTTCAGGTGAAGTGTTCTATATATGTCACTTAGATCCTGTTGATTGGTTGAGTTTCTCAGTTTTTCTATAACCTTGCTTATATTATTTCTAGTAGTTTTACCAATTGTTGAGGATTGGGTGTTGAAGTCCCCAGCTATAGTGTTGGAGTCATCTATTTCTTCTTTCTGCTTTATCAATTTTGCCTCATGTTCTTTTGTTTGTTTTATATACAGTGAGAATTGTTATATCTTCAAGGTGGATTGTTTTAACATCACGCAATGTCCCTCTTTGTCTCTAGTTATTTGCTTTGTTAAGTTTAAGTTACATGAATATAGCCATTAAATGATTAATTTTCACATCATATATCTTTATCCTTTTGCTTTCAATCTATCATGCTGTTAAAGTTGAAATGAGTTTCTTTTAAATAGCATATTGTTGGGTTGACTGTGTGTGTTTTTTAATTCACTCTTCTAATCTCTGCCACACAATTGGTGCATTTAGAGCATTTGCATTTAATGTAATTATTGATATGTTAGGGGTTAAGTCTACCATTTAATATTTGTTTCCTCTGTTTCTCTTTTGTTGACTCTGTAAATTACTTGTACAGTTTTAAGATTCTATCTTTATTTATAATATTTTTGAGTGCATTGCCTTGTATACTTGTCATACTGATTGATCTGTCTATTATTATGTACATATGTAACTTACAGTCTACATCTACTGGCATCAACATTTACCACTTCAAGTGAAGTGTGGAAATTTTACTTCCATTTAGATCCTTTTATCTTCCCATCTTTTAAATATCATTGTCTTTTGTTTCAGATGGTGTTATAAGTTTTCTTTTAATAATCAATCAGATGTAGAAAACTCATAAAGAGGATAATATATTGAATTTATACACATTTCTTTTATTTCCCATATTCCTTCTTTTTTCCCAGTGCTTCCAAATTCTTATTTTCTTTCTGTTTGGAGCCATTCCTTTAGTCATTCTTTAAGAGTAGGTTTGACATGTTATCTTAGTTTTCTTCATTTTAATATGTCTTTATTACTCTTCATTCCTGAAGAATATTGGACCAATTCCTGCTGGTCTCCATCATTTCTGATGAAAAATCCAATGTCATTCACATTGGTTGTCCCTTATAAGTAATATGCACTTTCTCTCTGGTTATTTTCAAGATTTTCTTTTTTACTTTAGTTTTCAGAAATTTAATGAAGGTGTGTTTTGGCACATTATCTCCATGTTGTTCAGATAGGGTAAATTCCATTGATCTCTCCTCTGGTTTACTGATTTTATCCCCTGTAATTTCCACTCTATTATTGAGCCCATCCAGTGAGGGAATTCTTTTTTTAATTTAAAAATTTTAAATTATTAAAAAAAAATTTTTTTAATTTTTAAAGTTAATGTATTTTTTAGTTCTCTATTTCAACAGAATTTATTACTGCTTGGTAAAGCATTTTTATTATGGCTGCTTTAAAATCCTTGTCAAATAATTCCAATCTGTTTCATCTCAAGTGTTGTCAGTTGATTTTCTTTTCTCATTCATGTTGTGATTTTCCTGTTTCTCTTATGACAAATGTTTTACAATTGTGTCCTGGACATCTTTGTTATTAGATTTTGAGATTCTTGACTCTAATCTTCTTTTTAGCAGTATTTTTTTAGCAGGCAGTTCCTCTGTTGAAGTGCAGTAAGAAGGCTAAATCTGTGTATATGTTCAGCTTTTCCCAGGGTCCCACTGACATATTCCCAGCAAAAATGAAGTACTGAATGACACTGTCTATAGTAGTGGGTGGTATGGACATATAGCTCCCCTTTTTGCCCTTCTGACAACTCCCAGTAAAAGTGGGGCACAGCCTTGTTACCTCCATGTGAGGGATATAAGCTCAGTTCTCCTCTTGTCTTGCTGCCCTAGCAGGGAGGAAAGCAGAGGGATGATTCGCACTGCTTTATTGCTATGAGATTGGGACAGTAGCTCAGCTCCCCACTGAGCCCCACTGGGCTCCTTTGACATGAGAGGAAGGCAGAGATGTAATTGCAGTCCAACTAGCCCTATCTCTCAACACTTCATTCTTCATTGATGCCAAATGAAGGTGGAGTCTCAGGTGGGGCCCCAGTGGGGGTGTGGTGAAGTAGAGTGGTGCCTGGCCCTACCTCATTCTGGCTTATTAAGTCTTACTGTTTCCAGGTTGAGGGTGGGTGGGATAGAGGCTAAGCTCTCCAGTGGATCCCAAGGACACTGTCCAGACAAGGGAATCAAAGAACTGCCTGCTTCCACTGGGCAAGAGTTGCTTCAACAACTCTCTTCAGCAACATTGACACTACCTTGACAGGGAAATTGCAGTAATGCCTGCTCCTGCCAGGTAGAGGATAAAAGATTAGCTTCCTGCTTGGCCACACTGATACCACAGGATAGGGGAATAGCTGCAAGGCCACCTGCTTTCACCGGCCATTGGGTTGGAGTGAAAGATCCTTTCCCCACTCAGCCCTACTGAAACCACAGGGAGGGAAGGAGGTGGTTTTTTCATTGGTGTTTGACTGGAGTAGGACAAGTATTGCTAAAAGAGGTTGCTGTTCTTAGGGCACCCTTTTCCCAGTCCTTTGGCTGATATAAGCAGATTTTTCCTGCGACTCTTTTGGTCTCTATTTTTAGCAGTCCTGGGTTGTAAGCTTTGCAAGACCCTGTGTAGTGTATATGGAAGCTAGAGCAACTCACCCTCATGACATTCCTCAAATCCCAAAGTCCCTAAGCTGTCTACCTTTATCTTCTACCTTTCAGTGTCTTTTTATGTTTATTTGTTGTGTTAGACCCAGCATTCTTCTTTCATTTTCTTAGTTGTAAGAGAGAGGACTGGGAAGAATGTGGCTACTCCATCTTGGCTGAAATCAGAAGTCCACACGAGGTTTTGTTAATTCATGGGAAACAAATAAAAACAAATCCATTTTAAAGATCAATACTAACATCAGATTTTCTTTTAAAATTAATTACTTTCAAGTTAGTATTATAATTTAAAATTGCAGTTTATATTTTCCTAGGTGGTAAACCCTAATCATTTTTTTCTGCATATCAAAGGCATTTTCTACAATTTTATAGTAAAAAGTACCTATACAAATGGTTCACATCTGTGCAGTAGACATTGAATAAGAACAGAAATATTCTATTGTTGTATAGAGATCTTGGAAAAGGCTTTAAAATTATAGTTGAGATAATTCATTGAATGTTTTATGGTTTGCAGTATACTTCATAAATTTCATAACTAGTCAGTTGAGCAGTTATATAACTTTTTCAATTTTGATAGTCCCAAATATTATTGATTGACCAGTTTCCTTAGTATCTTAATAGGCTTAAAGTATTAATCAACATAGTCCAGATAATAAGTGTGGAATGGTCTAGGACTTCTCTTATGATAATCTAGAATTATTGAGTCTGGAGAATGCCCATTATTAAAAGAATAGCATCAGACTGGACATCAGTTTTCAATATTAATCTAACAATATCCTATAGTATTTGAAAAATACTATATCTTTATAGTATTTATAGTAGTAAAAAAATACTATATTTTAGTCTATCTAAAAATCATGCTTTTATAGATATCCTAGAGAATAACAATTTTATTAATTATATGTGAAGGTAGACCTTGTAATATGTTATGAATTAAAAACAAAAATGATATATTTTAATATATAGTTAAAAATATGGAAAACCATTATTTTGCTATATTACAAAAGGAAAATGATTTTATAATCTTTGTTAAAAATATTCTGTAGTAGTAATATACTGATTCTGGGGGTAAATGAATACAACTAAATGAATCAAGTTAGCATTTCTATTGGATAATGAAGTCATTGCTGCACATATTCCCTAATTCAAACTTCCTTAAAGGAACTGTATACCATCTAGTGATATAGTGGCAAAATTACAACTTTTAATTCAGTGTTTTTTTGCAAACATCATCATCATCAGACTATAATGAACAACAACAACAACCACCAAAAAATCCTTAGGTTTAAATTGAATATCTTACTTTCGTAAAATAACTTTCTAGGAAAATTTTCAAATACCCAATTATTCCTATTAATTTGCATCTTAGCAGATAAGGTGAACTCAAAAGACAGGGAGGAGTTACTATGAACTTTCACATCTTTGTTATTTATGAGAAATCCTCGTGTAAGTGTTACAATACATGCTCATTTTTGTTCACCTAGAAATATATATATTATTTCACGATTGCCATCTAATTGTACTAGATATAAATATATATTTAATATACTCATATATTCTGGGGTTTCTGTTTCATATAAGTATATATTGGATAAACTTCTAAACAAATAGAAAGGAGGTTGGAAAGGTTAATATTAAAATGTAATTGGAGTAGTGGGGAAAATAAAGCAATTTAGAGTCTGCTTACTTCCATCTTTCTCTTTTATATAGTTTATTTAAGTAGATGCTCTACATTAGGGGCCAGAAACACATAGTGATACTATTCAGATCTCCTGATGGCTTATTTTAAAAAATTTCAGAACTTGAAAATTCTTTTTTCTTTTTTTCTAGTTGACATAAAATATCCCTGGGTCCACAGTTCCCATTACATGTCACATTCCTCAAATTCACAATCTAATCCCAACTTCCTCACTTTCAATAAATTGTCTAAACACTCAGGCTCATCTGACAAGGATGATTGCTGAATTCCCAGACTGTCCACCTCACAATGCCCCTGTATCTTCTTTCTTTCTCCATGTCTCCACTGTAGCTGGAAGAAGCATACTTCCTCCTCCTCCTTTCCAAAGTTATCATTGTTCTTTATTCTATGCCCTCCCTATTTCCCCAAATTTTAGCTCTATCAAATTCCCCATTCCCCTTTATAGCATCAATCTCTGTCTCTTTAACTCCTTCACTTGGACTCAATCTTCATAGAGACAACAATAGTACAAAATAATACACTCTCCATCACTCTCCATCCAAGTGATTTCTCTCTTTTCTCTCAATCTATCAGACACTCTTTCTAGACAAATTATTTCTAAGAAAAATCTAACATATCATGTACTCATTTGATTTTATATTTTTATTTCAATTTTTTTGGATTGCTCTTTTTACATTTAAATGCAATAAAAGACTATTCAGAGAATTCTAGCTTTATCTCTATTATCTCCATCCTATGCCCTCCTTCCAATCGAAGCTTTTATTTTTTTAAATTTCTGAATGGTCCCTCAATTTTTTAATTTAAAAGTGTGCATGTGTGTATGTGGTAGAATACTATGTACATTACTCTCCTCCATGATATTTTTCATTTAAAAATTTTATCCTGGTGTTGATACCACAGTAAAGGATTTTTCGACCTTGGCCCTACTGACATTGGGACTGGATAATTCTTTGTTTGGGGGTGCTGTCCTATGCATTATAAGATAATAGCATTCCTGGCCTCTACCATCTAGATGTCAATAGGGGCTCTAAGTCATGACAATCAAAAATTTCTCCAGACATGTCTCTGGGGGTGGGCAAAATCACTCCCCGTTAAAAACCACTGCCAATGTAATAAGCAAAGGATATATCTGATGTCTTTTTATATCACCATAGTACTCATTCTTGAAGATGCAGCATTGTTTGTTGACTAGTCCCTTATTGGTAAACATTTTGGGTTGTTTCTCATCTTTGTTATTACTAATAGTAGCGTAGTTAACAGCTTATCATATTTTAATAAGGTGTTTTTAGAATTGATTTTTAGAAGAGAGGCTAATAAATTTTAAAAAATGTAACTATGTAATGTCGCTAGATGTTGCCAAAGTACCCTTCATTTTGCATTCTCACCAGTCATGTATAGGTCAGCAAATTTTGGATGTGATACTTTTACTGAGAAATTAATCACCTATTTCCTGTTTGATTGAAAACAGTGATCCTTCATCCTGATTAACCCCCTTTCTTTCTTGTCACACTTTGGTGAATATAACGCTTATTACTATATTAATTATGGAAATATATGGTTAGAATCTATGTTAATGCTAATTACTGAAAATATATGATTGGAATCTGTTAATGCTAAAATAAGAAAGCAATTTAGTTTTATAAGGCAAAAAAAGCCATTAATAAAACTAAACAAAATAAAAACTACTCATACCAATTGTATCTCATATTTGTAGCTTAAAAGCTGACAAATATAGAACATGAGTCATGTACAGCACAATTTATTTTGGATTCACTTATCTATTACCCCACTCATCTTTTCCTTTATGCTTTTGGAAGAAAAAAACATACTAGATGCCAAGAGTATACACAATGAATAAGAGGGTCCAGACAGAATTTGTCCTATAAAAAACTGTAAAATTATAATTGGAATATCTTTCAGTTTATATGTCCTCATGTTTTACTTTAAGTTTTTCATTATACTTTTACAGTTATATAAAATAGTGTCTCTGTTTAGAGGAAGTTTTTGGGAATTCCACCACAAGATCCCATTTACTGAAAATTTCACTAACCCGCTTACACACGATTATTTTAATTTGGGTAGCATTGTGTGGGGGCAAGCTCAGTAATTTTTTCTATAATGAAATGCATTTCCAATGAAATCAGAAATTCTTCTTACTCTTTTAAAACAAAATGAAGCAAAATATTGAATCTCTGATGCAGATATTGCTTAAGATTTCTCTTCTAAACGTGGATTTTGGTCTTGTGAAAATTAGTTAAAATACCCTCAAGCATGCTATGAGACAATTATTCTTTTGAAAGTCCTAAAAGTAAACAGCTATTGAAAAATTATCAGGTTGTCCTGATAATTTTCGACAAAGTTAAGAATTACTTTCACTCTCCAGGTTTTGGTAGGAATTGGTATTTTAACTAATATAATTGTAAGTTTAGTCAGAAAAACAGAAACAACTCTAGGATTTTAAAATAAGAACGTCAATAGAAGAAACTGGTAGTGTGGGATGGAATAGGTGACAAAACAAACAGAATGGTTAGGACACTCCTATACTGGAACAAGGAGACAGCTACTATTCATAAAGCTGAAGGAACAATGGGAAAAGGAGGTGGGATCTAATCCAAGAGCCTGGACCTTTTGGGGGCTGAGGGACCACATACATATGAGAGGCTGCTTAGAGAGAGCTGAAACCGTACAAATGGGTTCTCCACTGGCAGCTAGAGCCATAGAGCATAGAACAACTGCTAGAGACACAGAGATGGAGAAAACACCCTTGGTTTTCCCTTCCTCCACCTGCCAATCTACCACCAATGCCTTTTTTTTGCTGGTCCCAGTTGGAAGCTGCAGAGATCAATCTCATTGTTAAACACAGAGGAACCAAGAAAGGGTGAGAAAATTATCTGAAACCAATGAGGCAAATAACCATCACAAAACTCCTTCTCATTCTTTTTCTAATGATTGTTCATTGGCAGAGAGCCTCTGACTGAGTACCAGCTTCCCTGCTGCTATTCTTCTGTGGCTTTTAATGTAACTGAGGTTTTTGGTTTTTTTTCTTACTGTGACATTATCACTGTGCAATGAAACCCCATGGGAACAGGTATGATCTTTCTGTTTTGTTCACTGCTGTGTCCACAATATTTAAAAAGAGCCTAGCCCATATTAGTTGGTCAACACAATGTGGTAAATAAATAGATCCCAATTCATTAGAGAACCAAACCATGGGCAAAACACTCTAAAATTTAATTAAAAATAACTATTGTTCTGTTGCCTTGGTTCCTTATGTGAAATTTGAAAATCATATTCCAATGAGGACAAACATCAAATGATCAGAAGATTCATGCATGTATCTCAATGTTTTAAACACAAAGCAATATTTGTATCATCTTCATTTACTTCAATATATATTATCTATCAAAAGTTATCCAAAATATTTGTAAAGTAATAAATGCTTCTGAATCAAGCTTTTAATATGTGTCTTTATCCTTTGCTGTATTATAAGAAACTTAAGATTCTATTTAAAATTTCAATATTATATACAATATTTAAATAGCTGAGTAACCAACAGGTAATCCACAAGATAGTTTATTGTTCTTGTTATAACTAAATAATGATAGAAAGATAATTAAGATTATAAAGATATAATTAAGATAATAAAGATAATTGTATTCTGAAATATATACTGAGGATAAGAGAAAGATTCTCCAAATAGATTTACAGATTACATTAGAAAGATAAAAGAGACATCCATAGAAAGAGAAAAATTGATATTTTCTAAATGCTTCATACAGAGTAACTGAAATAAATATCAACTTAATGTTTAAGTTACTGAATTTACAGAAGAATATGTGGTAATATTTTGACATAGGAGGACTAAGAACGGATACATTATGACATGTCCTCAGAAGTGGAGTGTATATTTAATATAATTGTGTCAACTATGTTTAATTGAATTTAGAGAATCATGTTTGAATTAACTGATTGATTCCTCTGATAAAGCCTCACCCTTGGATGCCAAGTTTGGTTTTACTGTCCATGATAGCAAGACATTTTATAGCAAATGCCATACTGAACAAAATGTGATATTCCATGACTAGGCTTCGTCCATTATCTCTCAGAATATTTTGGAACAGCATTCTTCAACCACAAACAACTTGAGAATATTTATATTTGCCTTTTCTTTGCATTTTTGCAAAGGCTGCAAAGCACAAATCTACATAATTAAGATAGTTTAATTTAAAATATGTTCAAACAGTTTCTGTCTATTTATATTCATCTAGAATAATTACATGGTTAACTTGACATTTATCTAGATATCTGTCCCTAAGTGAGTAGTTATCACAATAATTTTCACAGCAATTCAGTTGCATTAAAAAAACTATTGTAACTATTTAACTTGATCTGACTATAGAATCTCAATATTAATCTAATTATAGGGGGAAAAGATTGAGATAGTTAGTCTTCCAAGATACTACTTAGGTCAAATACTAAAAAAGGTAAACATTTTAAAATCTAATTATAACTAACTGATCTACCTTTGAATTTGACATCCATACCATACATGAGACAGAGTAAACTTTAGAGTTTAGCCAGTACTGAGGTAATGAGAAATTGTAAATAATTTGTTTCTCAATTTGATTGTATCCTCACAAATATTCCTATCAATAACTCAGCTCAATTTTTCAGGTTAGAATGTTTCCCTGTTCAGAGTACAATCTATTCATTTCATACTATCTACAAATAATTTCTGATAATAATTCAATTGTCCTTTAGGGAACAGCTTAGTACTCATTCTTATTCACGAAATTGACATTTTATGTTCTATTCTTATTTGTCAGAAGGCAGATGACTTCCTGAGTCATGTTCTTACAAAAAATAAAATAAAGAACAAATTATAAGATAAATCAACCAATATTCTTTACAAATACACTCAGTTTAACCTGACTCAAAATTTATATCAGCTTTATAGGCTTTTATGTAAAATATCAAATGAATCAATTTCATCATATATAATATGTGAACTGAAGAAATTTTGCTAACACATTTATTCTTTTTGTTTAAAATACATAATTATAACAATAAATTAAAAAATAAATTTCCCCATTATCCAATCTCTAATTACCTTATCACCCTTAATTATCCTATCATCCTATCATCAGTAAGTTATTAAATGTTATATTTCCCAATATTTTAACATTTTTTATATTTCCAACCTCAGGTATTTGTGAAGATAAATTTCAACGCACATTAGCTTGTGATTACTTTACTCTATGGTTGTTCTCAATTGTCTTCAAGTGTTCACGCAGTCAGAACTCATACTTAAAAACAACAAAACAAAATCAAATAAAAAACAAACCAGACTTTCCTAGTTTTTTACAAATTTACAGAAGAGGAAATACAAATGGCCAAAACAATACATGAAAGACTGTTCTACTTCATTAGTATTCAAAGAAATGAAAATCAAATCAACATTGTATCATGATCCCTTTTTAAAACTCTTAACATAGAAAACTCCCCCCAGGTTGTTGAGATTACAGGGAATATTTATTGTCTTTTATTGCTGGTGGCAGCATATATCATACTGACACTTTTTCTGAGGGGGGTGCAGTTTGAAGACGTAAAAAATATTTATGCTCTGACACAGCAATTCAAACGTTAGGAAGGCACAATGAAAATAAGTGTGGTTTACCTCAAAAATATGTTTGCAATGTTGTTAACTATAACATTCTTTATAATAAGAATGAATATAAATACGTACATCACTTTTGTTTTCAAAAGTGTCTCAGTTTACACCATAAATTCCGTGGTTACCCTATCTATAATGGTAATACTTTTAAAAATGCGAATTACTTTAACGTCCAAATAGAGACTATTGGTTCAGTAAATGTTGATAATTTGTTCAAGGTCATACAGAGTAGCTATTAAAATAGCTATACTGTGTTATAATGAAAATATTAATAATATAGACTAAATTATCTTTTAAATGTGCATGTGTAAATAGATAGAAAGACATGTCTAGGTAATCTTTCTAAAACTAAAAATTATGGTTAATTAATGGTAGAATTATAAAAATTAGGCCTTTTTTTACCAATGTATATTTTTCATTTTTACAAACTACATTTATTATTTTTTTTAAAGCTAATGTCATTTCTTAAAAAAGGAAAGGTAGAAGATTACTTAGAAATATTAGCTGCGCAAGTCAGTGTAGTTAATAGTTGAGCTTAACAACGGACTGCTTTGTGAAAATCAAACTTCGATGAGAGTTAATAGAAAATTATTCATATTCCACCATGGGTTGGTGATTTGAGTACTAAATAACTGATGTTGACTTATGTTCATATCAATTCACACAACACTCATTTATTTAATACATGCTGCGCTTACGTTACCAAACCAGAAGGAAATAGAGATTCAAAGAGTAATGAGCAAGACCTGTGTCTTGAAGTAATTCATAATAGAACGGGAGAAGCAGACATTTTATAAATACCTTATGTATATGGTACAAATAAGTGATAATTGTAGGGTAAGGGAAATTGATTCTGACATAAGATTTTGAAAGACATCATGATTGAGGTAATATTTAATCAAGAACTGAAAGATATACAAACCCCCCAAATAAAGGCAATTCCATGTGGGGAAAACAGCTTAGGCATGGATAGAGAAAAATGCAAGGTAAGTGGCGGGAATGTTGAGTGTTTGAAATATAGACTGTATTTTCAGGATGTAGTGAGAAATAAATTTGGAAACGTGGGTCTTGGTTAGATTGCAGAAAGCACTAAATATACACTGAAGATTTTGTAAAGGAAAGTGTGGACACTGAAGGTTGGTTAGTAGGGTGTATATAAGCAGAGCTGATTTAACGAAGATGGGTCAGTTTCCCTGCGTATACAGTGGGTAAAACTGAGACCTGGGAGTTGACTTGGGCAGATTTTTGGACATTAAGCAAGTGTTAATGAGGCCCTAACAAAAAGGGAGGGAAAGCAAAGGGAGGGTGTTGCTTTCAGAGGCAATGCATGGATGGACTGAGATTTTCTAACAGACTGGATTTTGGATATTAGGGGAAAAGAGAAAACAAAGCTCACTTTCAGTTTTTAAGCTTAAAAATAGCCACATGAAAATGTAGGTATGATTTAGTATTTGCAATCACAAGCATGAGAAGGGATTGTAAAGAAATTAAGAAATCTGTCACAAGAATGAGAGTTAAAGCATAAAATTACATTAAGGACAATATAGACTGAGAAATGGTGGAACAAGATAGCCAAATATTGAAAATAATAGTGACTCAATTTTCGAATCAATAGTATACATGACCTATTCTCCTCCTAAATAATTCTGACGTCCTTTGCTTTTTGTTTCTCTCCTTTCCAACTTGAGAAACCCTATATTGAGAAATGCAGGAAATTGATCATGTTGGTGACACCCATTGATTGAAGGTTTCTTTAAAAGTACCTAAATGCAATATTTTCATGTGATGATATCTCCAGCACCAATATTTCCAATAATCTAACATCTGAAGTTTTATTTATCTTCATTTAAAGTGCTTCACTGAATACTTCGAAGACATTTCTACCACATTTTGGGTTAAAAGATGCAACTAACAGAGAAGAGAATAGTATCCATTCTGACAAGAACAGAATGGCTCCCTATTCCTGGTTACTAAATCTCTCACGAGTTAGAACGCTGATAGAGGAGTGAGTAAGTGAAAATAGTTTGAACTTTGGATCTCATAGTTTATTATAGTTTTCAATTTCTTCTGTTGAGCCTAAGAAATTTCTCTAGGTTATTTCTCTTAGAAATTTTGATGTTCTGGTATATTGAAAATAATGTTTTATTCTTTTAATTTCACCAAAATTGTCCTGTCAATCTTTTAATTCAAAAAGCTTCTAGGTTTTTTTTTTTTTTTTCCCAGTCTTGTATGGTCTTAATGGTGGTAATCAGATATTCATTGCCTCGGTCAGAAAATTTGGAATTCTTAGTGGTAAACATCTCAATATGTCTGTAATTTGGCATGCTTATTATATTTTTAGGTGCTTTTCTTGGTCATTTTCTAGTGTCTACCTGGGGTTCCATTTTCGGTAATAAAAGCACAGAGATGAGGATTCTTTACCGTGTATTCAAATGTCCATTCATAAATTTATTATTTTTCACATTGGATTCATATACACAGAATGTACTCTAAGCAGCATTTCAATGATAGTTATTTTAAATCTATATATTTTCTTTTTGCTAGACAAATTAGTACTAGGCATTTTAATCTTAAAAATCACATAAGGTGTGTTCTGTGAGGAAAGATGTAGTTTGGAAATTTTCTAGGAACATTTTATCATTAAGTATGGATGCAAAGTCCCAAATGGCTCTTATCTTAAAATATCAACTCTTGTTTGATGGCACTGGAAGATAGTTGTAGCTATATATAAAGAGATATAAAAACAAACACAATTATCTCTCTATTAGGAATAGCACAGACTATGTTATACCTAAAAAAGTTTTATATAATTTTGCATTGTAATGAGAAAAATACAAAATGTATGTTTTGGCATAGAGTTATATGAAAATTATGTTATATTTATGTAAATTAAAAATAATCAACTATATTACATATTTGTAATGAAAAGTTCTTAAATAGGCGGAAAATATATAGAAAACTTAATGACAGTGGCAGCCTTTGATGTGTGACTGGTAAAAAAAAGACAGGGGATGGAGAACAAATCAAGCTTTATCAAAATAAAAAATTACTATTTAATATTTTATAGTTTGTTTATAAATATATCCTTTATGGTCTCTAAATAAAAATAAAATAAAAAAATAATTATTTTCTCTTCATGAAATTTAAGTATTATATATCCGAGGTTGAAGTTTTAATCTATACAATTTAAAAGTAAGAGGTATAATATATTCTTATGAGACATCTATGTTAACTTTAAAAGAATCTGCCCAAATATCTCATTCTAATTTTAACATGACATCAATTTAATATAGAAGGAACTGACAAACTATATTTTATTCCCACTAAATCTTTGACTTCTCAATTAATGTTGAATTACTGTTTTCTGAAATCACATCCATAACAGCCTCATTATCTTAGGGCTTTGCAATAAGTTATTACAAACTTCCTTAATCCAAACTTCCAAAATTTCTTTATATTACATATTGATTTTCATCAAAATCAGATTGAAAATAGTAATATATTTTAAAATGTTGTGAATTTTATCAACAATATTGTCTGTAATAATCTTAAATCCTATTCAAATCAATCACTAAACTTAGTCTAATAAGTATCTTTTCTTGTTTATTTCTCATGTTGTTTTGATTCCAAAGATTTGATGTGCTATAATTTTATTGATGCATGTTTTTATCCAAATATGTATGAATTAAAACATTTGCATCCATGCACTTACTTAGAGTAGAATATACTATGAATGCTCTACCTAATTTGTCATTTTAATTTTTACACATTTTTTTCTACTTCCTTTTTATGGAATTTTAGTGATTTTTTTTCCCTTGTAGAACCTATTTTTATATAAGCTATAGTGTAATGGCTAATAGTTTGGGTTCTTGAATTAAACACTCCTGTTACAACTTGCTTCTGCCTGTTAATAACTATGTTGTCTTTAGAAGATATTGTGACAATTGAATGAAATAATCTCTGTGAGCCATTTAATATAAAATCTGTTTCAGTAAGCATCAATGCTATTATTTTTAGTAATATTAATATTACTTTCAATTTGTGAATATGATTTCCATTTAAAATTGATATTTTTGTCTTTAATGAGTTATTCATGCTACATGTATATGTCTGAATAATGGTTACATGAAGGTAAGACAAAAGTGACAGTATTTAGAGTAGAGGAAGAGGTGAATGCACTACTTTTAAAAACACGAAAATTACTTTCAATATACTCTAGAATATGCAAGGAAAATCATTAGATTTGTGCTTTATTGTTTGTATCTATATAGGGTCAGATAAGACACTATCTTTCATTTTTCTTCAGAATTTCTAAATGTTTACACGACTGGAGTTAGAATGAGAAACGGTGTAGCAGTAAGGAAACAATTAAACCGTTACCTTTTTACTAGTCAATTGCGAGATTACTCTTGGAAAACAGGATGTTGCATAAAAGTTTTACTAAAAGTACAGAGATATCATTCTGCATATCTCTGAAACACAGCAATGCTATTTGACTCTTGATCTGTCCTTGGTTTTCAAGCCTATAATATTTATGATTTCCTCATTCTGTCTTTTGACCAGTCGGAGGATTTTTCCTTACATGTTGATGATCAGATTTTCCTTTGGGAGATCTCTCCAGCAAAGGATTGGAGCTTAAAGGAACTTGTGTGGACAGAGAGACGAGAGTTGACAATCTATGTTTGTTCATGCCTGAAATGTATACGTTTAGATGGGGACAGTAGCTGGTTCCTTAAACCAGTATCATTTTGTTGTTAGGATAAATCATGTAATTTCTACATTTCCAAGTCTTGATGGCAGCTTTCTAAATAAAGAAACTAAGAAGATTTTAGTGACTGCTTATACTCTCTTGTGTGACTTTGGGCAATTATTTAACCTATCTAAGAATCAGTTTTCTCATCTGTAACTGAAATAGCTTGTATTAAATGATCTGTAAATTCTTTTCTAGTTCACATTTCTATGATTTTAAAGAACAGATTAAAGGGCTGCTCTATGCACTAATACGCTGATTGGTTTGTGTGGTCCCATTCCAGGAAATAATTATTTAAAAAATGATTCTTGAACCTCACTAAAACGTGTGCAGTTTTTCACAGGGAATGAAAGTGCAAGTTCGGTGTATATCAAATTATGATCCACACCCACATTTCCCTTTCTCTATTCTTAGGGATTTTTGAGTACTATAAGCTAGCTCATCGTGTAAATGAGAAAAAAAGAAAATAGTATC